>NW_016909529.1:0-714 GCF_001483705.2 Eufriesea mexicana | reverse complement strand
TTGACATTATCGACTAATATCGTGGTGAGCTATCTTTCTTGCACTAATAAGGAGGAAAGACTCATTTGGTGTGCTATAGGCATTGCACTCCTGTAGAATCCGGCTGGAAAATACACTTTTATTGACATTTTCGACTAACATTGTTGTGAGCTAACTTTATTGTATAGATACGGAGGAAAGATTAAATTGGCGTGCTATAGCCGTCGCAATGCTATAGAGTATGGCTGGAAAGTCCAATTTTGTTGACATTTTCGACTAATAACGTGGTGAGATACCTTTCATGCATAAGTAAGGAGGAAACAATCTGTTGGAGTGCTATAGCCATTGCAATGATATAGAATGTGGCTGGAAAATACAATTTTGTTGACATTTTCGACTAATATCGTGGTGAGCTAACTTCCTTGCATCAGTAAAGAGGAAAGATGCTTTTTGAGTGCTATAGCCATTGCAATGATATAGAATGTGGCTGGAAAATACAATTTTGTTGACATTTTCGACTAATATCGTGGTGAGCTAACTTCCTTGCATCAGTAAAGAGGAAAGATGCTTTTTGAGTGCTATAGCCATTGCAATGATATAGAATGTGGCTGGAAAATACAATTTTGTTGACATTTTCGACTAATATCGTGGTGAGCTAACTTCCTTGCATCAGTAAAGAGGAAAGATGCTTTTTGAGTGCTATAGCCATTGCAATGATATAGAATGTGGCTGGAA
>NW_016909528.1:0-2183 GCF_001483705.2 Eufriesea mexicana | reverse complement strand
ATTTCGGCGGCATACATTGCTCTACTATACTCTGCTCGACTCTAGGGAGGCCAGCAATAGCGGCCTCGGCACTATAGTTTGGGATAGGTTACGTTTGGTTTGGTTCTTATACACTGCTCTACGGTGAATCTCTGCGCTCTACTCTGCTCTAGATTGTACTGCTTGGCTCTGGGGAGGCCAGTAGCGGTAGCTGCGGCACATTAATTTCAGTTATGTTACGCCCGTTTTTTACGATCCTTTAGTTAGGAGAGGGTAGCTTTGATTTTAGTGCTATAGTCTGCTATATGGTGGTTTCCGGCGCCGTACAGTGCTCCAGTATGTTCAGCTGAGCTCTGGCAAGGCCAGCAAGGGCCGCCTCGGCATGTTATGATGAGCCATCTACGTACGCTTTGGTTGGGTTAGGCTACGTTTGGTAAGGATAGCTTCACCTTTTGTGCAGTATACACCTATTCGGCGGATTTCTGCGCTCTATAGTGCTCTATTGTGTCCTCCTTGGCTCTCGGAAGGGCAGCAATGGCGGTCTCGACTCGTTAGGTTGAGTCAGGCTATGTCATGTTATGTTCCATTAGTTTGTCTTAGGCACGGGGCGCTTTGACTTTTCCGAAGTACACAGCGATTCTATGGATTTCTGTGTTCTACTCTGCACTAATGCGTTCTCCTGGCTCTGCGGGGGACAGCAATAGTGGCCGCGGCATGTTAGGTTGAGTTACGTTATGTTCGGTTATGTTACGATCGGTTATGCTAGGAGAGGATAACTTTGACTTTAGTGCTATAGTCTGCTATAAAGTGGATTTCTGCTCCCGACTGTGCCCTAATATTTTCAGCTTGGCCCCGAGGATGCCAGCAATAGTGGCCCCGGCACGTTATGTTAAGATTGGTTACTTTCGGTTAGGTTCGGTTAGGCTAAGTTTGGTTAGAATACCTATAATTTTTGTGCTCTACACTGCTATTCGTGGGACTCCTGCGCCCTACTGTGCTCTAATATCTTTAGTTTGGCCATGGAAGGGCCAGCAATAGTGTCCTCGGCACCTAACGTTGTGTCAGGTTACGTTCGGTTTTGTCAGATTGGGCAATCTTTTGTACGGGTAGCTTTAACTTTTGTGCTGTACACTGCTATTCGGTAGATTTCTGCGCTCTACTCTGCTCTAGTTTGTCCTCCTCGTCTCCGGGGAGCGCATCAATAGCGTTCTCGGCACGTTTGGTTGAGTTAAGCTATATTTGGTTATGTTCTGTTGGTTTGGGTAGGCTTTGGAAGCACAGACTCATCCGATATACACTGCGATACGATGGACAACTGCGCTCTACACTCAGCTAATGTGCTCTGCTTGTCTCTGTGGAGGCAAGCAATATCGGTCGCGGCACCTTAAGTTGCATTAGGTTGCATTTGGTTATGTTACGATTGGTCAAGTTCGGAGAGGGTAGCTTTGGCTTTAGTGCTATAGTCTGATATAAGGAGGATTTCTGCGCCCTACAGTGCTCTAACATTTTCAGCTTGGCTCTGGGAAGGCCAGCAATGGTGGACTCTGCTCTTTGGATTTGGTTGGTCTACGATATGTTAGGATGTCTTATGTCAGGCTATGTTAGTATATATTTGACTTTTGTGCTATAGATTGCTATTCGGCCGCTTTCTGCCATCTACTGTGCTCAGCAATGTTCTCTTTTTCTCTGGGGAGGCCAGTAAAGGTGGTCTCGGCGTGTTAGGTTGGGTTAGGCATACTTTTGGTTAGGTTACATGTGTTTATGTTACCCCAGAATAGCCTTGACGTTCGTGGTGTACACTGTTTTTCGGTTAATTTCTGCTCACTACTGTGCTCCACTATAAGCCTTTGGCTTTTGTGATATACACTGCTGTTCGGTCGATATCTCTACACTGCAAAGCTCTACTAGCATCTGCTTTTCTCTGGGGAGGCCAAGAATAGCTGTCGTGGTATGTTTCGTTGATGTACGTTACGTTATGTTAGGTTAGGTTAGGATACGTTTGTTAAGGACGTCTTTGACGTTTTTGCTGTACACTGCTGCTCTGCGGATTTCTGTGCTCTACTGTGCGCTAGAATATTCTGCTTGGCTATGTGGAGGCCAGCTGTTTTGGTCTCAGCACGTTTGCCTGAGTTAGGATCTGCCGCGATAGGATCTGTTATGTTACGTTTGGTTAGGTTCGGTTTGTTTGGGATAGGTTCAGATGC
>NW_016909527.1:9834-10896 GCF_001483705.2 Eufriesea mexicana | reverse complement strand
CTGCTGGCGTAACCATATCCAAGCAGAGCATATTAAAGCACAGTAAAGCGCAGAAGTCAAACGTATAGCAGTATATGGCACAAAAGCCATGCTATCCTCTCCTACCTTATCCAAACATATTATAACCAAACGTAGCATGAATAGAACTAACGTGACGGGACCACTATTACTGGCCTCCCCAAACTCGAGCAGACCATATTGGAGGACAGCATGGCCCATATATGCTCCGAGTATCTGTATATAGCACAAAAGTCAAAACTACCATCTCCTAACCTAACCAAACGTAACATAACCAAACATAGCCTAACTGAAACTAAGGTGCCGAGACCAATATGACTGGCCGTTTCAGATCCAAGCAGAGCATACTACTGCACAGTAGTGCGCAGAAATCCAACGAACAGCCGTGTATGGCGCGAAAGTCAAACATACCATCTCCTAACCTAACCAAACCTAATAAATCCAGATGTTTACCATCTCCTAACCTAACCAAACCTAATAAAACCAGATGTAATATGTCAGTAACTGTTGTGCTACGGCCGCTACTGCTGTCCTCCCCGGAGTCGTGTGGAGTATAGTAGAGAACAGTAGAGAGTAGAAATTCACTTTATAACTGTGTATACCAGGAAAGTCAAAGCTACCCACGCCTACCCAAGCCTAACATAATATAACCAAACGCAGCGTACATCGACCTAATGTGCCTAGATCAAAATCACTGGCATCCACAGAGCCATGCAGAACGTACAAGAGCACAGTAGAGCGCAGAAATCCTCCACACATCGGCGTATAGCACAAAAGTCAATGATATCATATCCTAACCCAAACATACCTGACCTAGCCGGACGTAACCTAACTCTACGTAACGCTACGCGACTACAGTTCCTGGCCTCTCCAGAACAAAGCAGAGCATATTAGATCAAAGTAGAGAGCAGAGATCCACCGAGCAGCAGTGCATAGCACAAAAGTCAAAGCTGTTACAGCCTAACATAGCCAAACATGGCATAGCAAAGCGAAATTCAACTCCACCTATCCGACCTACACAACTATTGCGGACATCCCCAGAGC
>NW_016909527.1:640-6168 GCF_001483705.2 Eufriesea mexicana | reverse complement strand
AATCAACCAAACAAGGCTAGACAACTATTGCTGACCCCCACAGAGAGAGGCAGTTTGTACTAGAGCACAGTAGTGAGCCTATGCCCACCGACTTGCAGGGAACACCACGAAAGTCGGAGATATCCTGCCATAACCTGACCTAACCTAGCCCAACCGAACGTTGCGTAACTCAACAGAGCGTGCCGCAACTGCTGCTGCCGGACTCCACAGGGCCAAGCAGAAGAGAGAAGAGCACAGTAGATCACAGAAAACCCCCTGATAATAATGTATAGCACGAAAGTCGAAGAAATCCTGTCCAAACCTTCCTTATCTACGCTAACGAAGCGTAGCTATATCATTCTTACGAGCCTAGATAACTATTACTGGCCACAGCGGAGCCAAGCGGAAAATATTAGAACGCAGTAAAACGCATAAATCGGAGGACAGCAGTTTGTACCACAAAAGTCTAAAGTATCGCATCCTAACCTCACCAAACGTAACATAACCAAATGCGTCATAACGCAAACTAACTTGCCGAGATCACTATTTCTGGCCTACCCAGAGCCAAGCAGAATACACTAGAGCAAAGTAGAGCGCAGAATGCACCGCATTGCAGTGCAAAGCACAAATGTGAAAGATATCCTAACCCAACCTGACCTAACCTTACCTATCCGAACGTAGTGTAACTCAATATAACGTGATGAGACAAATATTGCTGCGATCCCCAGATCCAAGCGGAAAATATTAGAGTACACTAGAAAGCAGAAATCCAACGAATAGCAATGTATATAAGTCAAGGCGGCCGCAAACCTAGACTAACCAAACGTAGCCTTACTCAATATAACATGCCGTGAACTCTGTTTATGGCCTCCTTGGGTCAAGCAAAGCATATTAGAGCACATTAGAGCGCAGGAATCCGACGAATAGCAGTGCATGTCGCAAAAGTTAGAGTAACCTGTCCTAAGCTAGCAAAACGTAGCACATACAAACGTAACTTAAATATAAGTAACACGACGAGACCACAACTTCTTGCCACCACAGAGACAAGCGGAACGTACTTTAGCACATTAGAGAGCAGGAATCAACCGCATTGCAGTGAATAACACAAGGGCCGCAGATATACTATCCCAACCTTACCTAACCTTACCTTACCGAACGCAGCATAGCTCAAAGTAAAGTGCCGCGAACACTGCTCCTGCCCTCCGCAGGGTCAAACAGAATGTTGTAGAGCTGAGTGGATCACAGAAATCCACCGAATAACACTATATGGAACGAATGTCAGAGATGTCCCAGCCAAACGTTGCCAAACCTGACTTAACCAATCATAACATAGCTCAAACTAGCTTGACACGGCCACTACTTCTAGCCTCAGCAGAGTCGAGCGCAGTAGAGTAGAGCAATGTACAACGCAGAAATGGACCGAATATCAGTGTATTCCACAAAGGTCAAAGAAATCCTGACCAAATCTTCGTATCCTGGCCAAAAGAACCGTAACATAACACAACTTAATATGCCACGACCACTAGTGCTGGCCTCCCCAGAGACAAGCAGAGTATACTAGAGCACAGTAGAGCGCAGATATACCCTGCATTGCAGTGTATGGCCATAAAGTCAAAGATATCCAAACCTCACCTGACCTAACGTAACGAAACCATTCGTAGCACATCTCAACGTATTTTGCCGAGACCAATATTGCTGCTCCTCCAGACACAAACAGAACATGCTAGAGCGAACTAGAGCGCACAAATCCACCGAAAATTACTGTATTGCACAAACGTCAAAGCAACCATATCCTAATATATACAACCATAACATACCCAAACGTAACGCAACCAAACCTAACGAACCGCGACCACTATCGCTGGCCATACTAGAGACAAGCAGAAAATATTAGAACACAGTAGAGCGCAGATATCCGTGGATGGCAGTGTACAGCACAAAAATAAGATATACCCCAATCCAACCCGACCGATCCTAACCTATCCAAACGCAGTGTAGCTCAACATAGCGTGGCGAGGCCAATGTTGCTGGCCTACCCAAAGCTATTCAGAACGTGTTATAACACAGAAGACAGCAGAAATCCAACGAAAAGCAGCGTATAGCACAAAAGTCGAGGCTATCGTTTCCTAACCTGGCCAAGTGGAACGCAAGCGTACGTAACACAACTCAAGTCAATGCTCCGAGACCACTATTGCTGGCCTCCCAAGAGCAAAGAAGTAAATATTAGAGCACAGTTGAGCGCATAATCCCGCCGTATTGAAGTGTATAGCACAAAAGTCAGAGATGCTCTGACTTAACATGTCCTAACCGAACTTGTCCGAACTTAGAGTAACGCAACATAGCCTTGCGGGACCAATGTTGCTGGCTTCTCCAGAGTCAAGCGGGACACATTAGAGCACATTAGAGCGCGGAAAGCCACCCCATTGCAGCGTATAGCACAATGGTCAAGGATATCGTAACCTAACATGACGTAGCCTAACCTAACCAAACGTAGTCTAACACTCCAGAATGTGCCATGACAGCTATTGATGGCCTCCGTGGAGCCAAGCAAAGCATATTAGGGCGCAATAGATCGGAGGAATCCAACGAATAGCAGTGTATAGCGCAAAAGCCAAAGTAGCCTATCCTAACCTAGTCAAACATAACACAAACAAACGGAGCACAAACCAACCTTACACGATGTGACCGTTATTACTGGCCAGCCCAGATCAAAGCAGAATAAACTAGACCACAGCAGGGAGCAGAAATCCACCGCTTAGCACTTTATAGGACAAAAGTCAAACATTTCCTGACGTAACCTAACCAAACGCAACTAAAAAACGTAGTGTAACTCAACATAACATGACGAGGCAACTATTACTGGCATCCGCAGTGCCAGGCAGAGGACGTTAGAGCAACTTGGAGCGCAGGAGTCCACGGAATAGCAGTGAATAGCACAGATGTCAAAATAGCCTATCCTAACCTAGCCTAACGTACCACATACGAATGTAGCCTAACTAAACCTAACATGAACAGACCACTATTGCTGGCCTCCACAGGGAAAAGCAGAATGCACTGGAGTACAGTAGAGCGCAGAAATCCACCGGATAGCAGTGTATAGCGCAAGAGTCGAAGATATCTAAACCTAACCTGAACTAACCTAACCTAAAAAAACCTAGCATAGCTCAAAATAACGTGCAGCTACCAATGCTCCTGGCCTCCCCGGGGCCAAGCAGAATGTAGTAGAG
The DNA here is from genome assembly GCF_001483705.2 of Eufriesea mexicana. NCBI lineage: Eukaryota > Metazoa > Arthropoda > Insecta > Hymenoptera > Apidae > Eufriesea > Eufriesea mexicana. Next base: position 2,962 of record NW_016909527.1, on the reverse strand, counting down.
CACAGTAGATCACATAAATCCTCCGAATAACAGCGTATAGCACGAAAGTCAAAGCTATCTGGAACAAACTACAGTTAACCTGACATAACAGAACAAAACCTAGCTCAAGCTAGCTTGCCATGACCACGAATTATTGACTCCCCAGACCTAAGGGAACGTAACATACCTCAACATAGCGTGCCGAGACCTCCATTAGTGACCACCACTGTGATGAGCAAAACGTATTAGATAGCAGTAGAGCGCAGATATGTACCGAATAGCGATGAAGGGCACAAAAGCCTAAGCCATTCTCTCCAAACCACACCAAATGTAACATACAAAAACGTAGCATAGCCTAACCTAAAGTGCCGAGACCACGATAGCCGGCCTCCTCAGATACAAGCAGAATATACTAGAGCACCGCGGAGCGCAGAAATCCACCGCATTGCAATGTATAGCACAAGGTCAGACGTAACCTGATCTAACCTGACGCTGCCTAATCTATTCAAACGTAGTGCAATTAAGCATGACGTTGCGAGACCAATATTTCTGGCCACCGCAGAGCAAAGCAGAGCATACTAGGGCGCATAAAAGCACAGAAATCCCCCGAATAGCAGTGAATAGCACAAAAGTCAAAGAAGTCTACTCTAACCATTCCAAGCGTGACATGCCCAAACGAAAGACAAATGAAACTAACTTCACGATACCGCCGTTGCTCGCCACCGCAGAGACAAGAAGAATCTACCAGAGCACAGAACAGAGCAGAAACCCACCGCATTTCATTGGATAGTACAAAAGAACGTAGATACCCTAACCCAGCCTGACCTAATCCAAACTAACCAAACGCAGCGTAACCCAACATGACGTGCCTCGACCACTGCTCCTGGCATCCCCATAGCCAAGCAGAATGTAGTTGAGCACAGTTGGTCACAGGTATACGCCAAATAAGAGTGTGTAGCACGAAAGTCAAAGCTGTCCCAACCAATCTTAGCCTAACCTGACATAACCGGACATACCTAACTCAAAGTAACGTGTCTCGGCCACTATTGCTTGCCTCCCCAGAGTCGGACAGAGTACAGTAGCGTAATGTAGAGCGCTTAAATCCACCGAATAGTAGTGTACGACGCAAAAGTCAAAGAAATCCATACCATGCCTTCCTAGCCTTACCTAGCGAAGCGTAGCATATCTCAAACTAACGTGCAACGTCATCTTTTGCTCGCCTCGACAGTGCCGAGCGGAGTACAGTAAAGCAATGTAAAGAACGGGCATCCTCCGAATAGCAGTGTATAGGTCAAAGGTCGAAGAAATCCTAACCAAGCCTTCCGCACCTATCCCAACGAAACGTAACCTAACACAAACTATCGTGCCGGAATTGCTATTGCTGGCCACCCCAAGGCCAAGCAGAACATATTAGGGCACAGTAGAGAGCAGAAACCCACAGGCTAGCAGCGTATGGCACAAAATTCTGAGCCATTCTGACCTAACCTGACCAAGCTTAACATACGCAAACGTGCCTAGACACAACCTAACGTGCTGAAGCTACCTTTGCTGGCATTCCACAGCCAAGCAGGATATATTAGAGCACATTAGAGCGCAGAAATTCCGGGGTAGCTGTGTATAGCACAAAAGTCATAGCTATCCATGCCAGGCCCATGCTAACATAACCTAACCAAACGTTAGATTGGGATATCTTACGTGTGGTTAGGTCAGGTATGGTTAGGTTTTTTAGGGTAGCTTCCACTTCTATGCTATACACCGATTTTCTGTGGATTTCTGCGTTCTACATTGCCCCAATATTCTCTGCTTCGCTCTGGGGAGGACAGCAATCTCGTCACGTTATGTTGAGTTAGGCTACGTCTGGTTAGGTATGAGAAGGGCTGGCTATGTTAGGGTGTCTTCGACCTTTTAGATATACGCGGCCAATCTGTGGACTTCAGCGAGCTACTCCGCTCTAATATGTTCCGCTCGACTCTGGGAGGCGAGCAATGGTGGTCGTGGCACGTCAGGTTGGGTTAGGATACGTTTGGTTGGATTAGGTGGGGCTGAGTTTCGCTAGGGTAGCTACGACTTTCGTGCCTTACACCGTTTTTCGGTGGACTCCTGTGATCTACTGTGCTCTACAACATTCTGCGTTGCTCTGGGGATGCCAGGAGCAGTGATCGCGTCAAGTGGTGTCGTGTCATGCTGCGGTCGGTTAGCTTAGATTAGGTCAGGTTTGGTCAAAATATCTACGGCTTTTGTGCTGTACACGGTACTGCGGTGGATTTCTGTGCTCTGATGTGCTGGAGTACACTATGCTTATCTCTGTGTAGGCCAACAATTGTGGTCTCGCCATTTTTGGTT
>NW_016909527.1:0-564 GCF_001483705.2 Eufriesea mexicana | reverse complement strand
CTGCTATTCGGTGGATTTATGCTCTCCACATTGCTCTTCTATACTCTGCTCGACTCTGGAGAGGCGAAACGTAGAGGTCGCGGCAAGTTAGTTTGAGTTAGGTTATGTTTGGTTAGTTTAGTGTAAGTTAAGTTTGGTCAGGATGGCTTTGATTTTCGTGCTATACACTAATCTCCGGTGTATGTCTGTGATCTGCAGTGCTCTAGCATATTCTGCTTGTCTCCGTGGATGACAGCAGCTGTGGCCGCTGCACGTTATGTTAAGTTATGCTACGTGGGGTTTTGTTAGGTTTGGTCAGGTTAGGTTAGGACATCAACGTCCCTTGTGCTATACTATTCGGCGGTTTTCTGCACTCTACTGTGCTTTAGTATATTCTGCTTGCCTCTGCGGTGGACAACCATAGTGGTCTCGACACGTCATGTTCGGTTGCGCTACTATTGGTTAGTCTAGGATAGGTCAGGTATGGTTTTGTATCTTTGACTTTTTTGTTATACACTGCATTTCGGTGAAGTTCTGCACTGCACTGTACTGTGCTGTAGCATACCTTGCTTCTCTGCGTGGAGG
>NW_016909526.1:281625-287606 GCF_001483705.2 Eufriesea mexicana | reverse complement strand
TGTATAGCACGAAAGTCTATGTTACATGGACGAGCATAACTTAACCCGACCTAATCAAACGTATTGTAGCGAAACATATAGTGACGAGACCAACATTGCTGGCCTCCCAGAGCCAAGCAGAGCATATTAGAGCACATTTGATTGCCGCAATCCTCCGAATAGCAGTGAATAGCACAAATGTCAGTGTAGCCTGTCCTGACCTAGTCATACGAAACATATCCAAACGCTGCCTAACTAAACCTAACGTGACGAGCCTACCATTGCTGCCAGCGCATAGACGAGCAGTATGTACTAGAGCACAGTAGAGCGCAGGAACCCGCCGCATTGCAGTGAAGAGCGCGTAAACCGATTATATCCAAACCTGGCCTGATTTAAATGAACCAACCAAGCGTGGTATATCTCAACGCAACGCGTTGTGACCACTGCCCCTATCCTCCCTAGAGGCAAGCAGAATGTAGTAGATCACAGTAGACTAAAGAAATCCACCAGACAAATTGTACACCACGAAAATCAAAGGTACCCTAACCAAACTTAACCAAGTCGAAACTAACACAACTAATCCTAACACAGCCTAACGTGCCGCGACTACTATTGTTCGCATCCCAAGATTAGAGCTGAGTATAGTAGGGCACTGTAGAGCGCAGAAATCCACTGCATAGCAGTTTATAGCACAAATGCCGTAGAAATCCTAACCGAGCCTTCCGAACCTAACTTAACGAAACGTAACCCTACTCAACCTATCGTGTTGTGAGCAATATCGCCGGCCACCACGAAGCCAAGCAGAGCCTACTAGAGCACATTAGAGCGCAGAGATACGCGGAATGGCAGCGTATGGTACAATAGTCAAAGTAGCGTATCCTAACCTAGCAATAGGTAACACATAAGAACGGAGCATAACCCAAGCTAACACGACGGGAACGCTATTGCTGGCCTCCACAGGGACAAACAGAATTTGCCAGAGCACAGTGCAGCGCTGATATCAGCAGCAATGCAGTGAATAGGGCAAGAGCGGTGGATACCATAGGACAACATGACCCATCCTTACCTAACCGAATGTAGCATTTCTCAAACCAACTTGCAGCGACTACGGCTGCTGGCCTAAACATAGCCAAGCAGAATGTGGTAGAGCACAATAGATCACAGAAATACAACGAATGACACTGTATATGACCAAGGTCAAAGCTATCCTAACCAAGCTTAGCCTACCCTATCGCAACAAAACTCAGCCTAACTCAACCTAGCGTGCCTCAACCTCTATTGCTCGCTTCCCAGGTTCGAGCTGAGGAGAGTAGGGCACTATGGAGCGCAGAAATCCACAGAATAGCAGCTTATGGCACAAAAGTCTAAGCTATTCTATCCTAACCTAACCAAACGTAACATAAGCCAACGTACCTAAGCTCAACCTAACGAGCCGATACCACTGCTGCTGGCATCACCAGAGCCTAGCAGAGCATACCAGAACACATTAGAGGGACGAAATACACCGAATGGCAGTGAATAGAAGAAAAGACAAGGAATCCTATCTTGACCTAGCCGAGCGTAACAAGCCAAAAACGTAATCCAGCTAAACCTAACATGACTACACAAATATTGCTGACCTCCACAGAGACAAGCAGGGTGCACCAGTGCGCAGTAGTGCGCAGAAGTCCACCGCATTGGAGCGAATATCAAAAAAGTCGAAGATATCATAACATACACTGATCTAACCTAACCTAACCAAACATAGCGTAACTCAACGGAGAGTGCTGCTACTACTGCTGCGGTATTACACAGAGCCAGGCAGAACACTCTAGATTACAGTGGATCACAGTATCACGCCGAATAATAGTGAATAGCTCGAAATTCTAAGCAACCCTAACCAAACATTTTATAACAAAACCTAACCAAGCGTAGCCTAGCACAACATAACTTGCCGCGACCACTGTTGCCGGCCTGCCAAGAGCCAAGCAAAGAATATTCGAAAGCAGTAGAGCGCAGAAATCCGCAGAGAGCAGTGTATAGCACAAAAGTTCAGGCTATCCTATCCTAACCCCACCAAACAAAACATAGCCGAGCGTTTCACAGCTGAACCCAACCTGTCGAGTCCAATATTGCTGGCTTCCTCACGGCCAAGCGGTATATACTAGAGCACAGCATAGCGCAAAAATCCACCGCATTGCAGTGAATAGCACAAAAGCCGCAGGTATCCTAAGGTAACTTGAACTCACCTTACCTAAACGAACGTTGCATTGCTGAAAGTAACGTGCAGCGACGACTGCACCTGGCATCCCCGTAGTTAAGCAGAATGTAGTAGAGAGCAGCAGATCATAGAAGTCCACCGACTACCTGTGTATGGCACGAAAGTCAAAGCTGCAATAACCAAACTTGGCATAACCTAGGCCAACCAAACGGAACATATCCCAACATAGTTTGCCACGATATACATTGCTTGCTCCCCAGAATCGAGCAGAGTATAGTAGAGCAATATAGTGAGCAGATATCCGCCGGAGAGCAGTGTACAGCAAAAACGTCAATGAAATCCTAGCCAAGCCTTCCGATTCTAACCTAACGAACCGATGCCCAACTAGACATAATATGCAGGCACCACCAATACTGGCCAGCGCGGAGACAAGCAGCACATATTAGAGCATAGTAGATGGCAAAAGTACACCGATAGCCGTGAGCGGCACAAATGTCTGAACCACTCTATCCTAGCTTGGCAAAACGTAACACAAGAAAACGTAGCATAAACGAACCTATCGTGCCGAACCACTATTGCTGGCCTGCCCAGAGCCATGAAGAATATGCCAGAGCATAGAAGAGCACAGAAATCCACCGCATTGCAGTGCATAGCACAAAAGTCAAACCTATCATATCCGAACATAGTCAATCGTAACACAACGAAACGTAACCTAACTCAACATTACGTAACGCGACCACTATTTCTGGCGCTTCCAGATCCAAGCGGAATATACTAGAGCACAGCAGAGAGCAGAAATTCACCGAATTACCGTGCAAGGCGCAAAAGTGAAAGATATCCTCTCCTAACGTGTCATATCCCAACCTACAAGACCGGAGTGTAGCTCAACATAATGTGGTGGACAAATATTGCTGGCTTCCCCAGGGCCAAGCAGACCATACTAGAGTACAGCAGAGCGCAGATATCCACCGCATTGCAGTGTATAGCACAGACGACAAAGATACCCTAACCTATCATCACACAACCTAACCTAACCGAACGTAGTCTGACTCAACCTAGCGTGATGCGAACGCTATTGATGGACTCCGTGTAGACAAGCAAAGCATGTTAGAGCACATTAGAGCGCGGGAATCCATCGAATAGCAGCATACAGCACAGAAGTCAATGTAGTGTATCCTAACCTAGCCAAACGTAACGTACCTATAAGTAACATATGCCAACCTAACATGATGGGACCACTGTTGCTGGACTCCACAGAATCAAGCAGAATGTACTAGAGGACCGTAGACTGTCTAAATCCGCCGCATTGCAGTGCAAGCACGGAAGTAGAAGGTACCCTAACCTAATCTGACCTAACCTAACATACCCGAACGTAGTGTAACATAACATAGCGTGACGAGAACAACATTACTGGCTTCCCAGTGCCAAGCAGAGTATATTAAAGCAGAGAAGATCGCAGTAATCCGCCGCATTGCACTGTACAGACAAAGTCGAGGCCAATCCTGTCTTAGTATAACCAATCGTATCACAACCACCGTAACCTATCGCAAAATAAAGCCCTGCGAACTCTATTTCTGGCCTCCCGAGATCAAAGCAGAATGTACTATAGCACAGTAGAGCGCGGAAATCAACGGTATTGCCGTGCAAAGCGCGAAAGTGGAAGATAACTCGTCTTGACATGTCATAACCTAACCTATAAAAACGTAGTGTAGCACAACATAACGCGACGAGACCAATACTGCTGGCACTCCCATAACCAAGCAGAACATATTAGTGCAGACTAGAAAACTGAAATCCGCCGAGTAGCAGTGTAAAGCGCAAAATTCAAGGCTGCCTATCCTAACCTAGCCAAACGTAACATAGCTCAACCTAACATGACGAGACCCCAATTGCTGGCCACTACAAACACAAGCAGAACATATTAGGGTACAGTAAAAGGCAGAGATCCACCGCATTGCATTGTATAGCACAGATGTAAAAGATATCCTAACCTAACATCACCAAACCGAACCAAATCGAACGTAGTCTATCGCAACATAACGTGCGGTGACCGCTAATGATGGCATCCGTGGAGCCATGCACAGCGTATTAGAGCACATAAGAGTGCAGGTATCTTACGAATAGCATTGTACAGCACAAGAGTCGAAGTAGCGTATCCGAACCTAGCCAAACGTAAAGTACCCAAACGTAACCTTACTCTGACTAACATGATGAGACAACTATTGCCGGACACCACAGGGACGAGCACAATGTTCTAGAGCAGAGCGGAGCGCAGAAGTCACGCGAATAGCAGTGTATAGCACGAAAGTCGAAGATAACCAGAACGAGCTAAACCAAGCAGGACCCAACAAAACGTAACATATCCCAGACTAACGTGCTGAGGCCACTAATGCTGGCCCCTCCCCAGCGACAAGCAGTAAATGTTAGAGCACTGTAAAGCGCAGAAAGGCGCTGACAGGAATGTATTGCACAAAAGTCAAGGCTATCCTGTCCTAACCTCATCAAACGTAACATAACCAAACGTAGCATCACTCACACTAGAGTGCCGAGACCACTATTGCTGGCCTCCTTTCCTCCAAGCAGAGCATACTACGGCACAGCAGAGCGCAGCAGTCCACCGCATAGCAATGTAAACGGCGAAAGTCAAACATATCCTAACCTAAGCTCACCTAACCTAACCATACCCAAAGGTCGTGTAGCACAACGTGAAGTGACGAAACCATTATTGTAGGTCTTCCGATAGCCAAGCAGAACAAATTAGAGAACATTGCATCATTGATTTCCACCGAATAGCAGCGAATTACACAGAAGTAAGTGCAGCCTATCCTAACCTAGCCAGACGTAACGTATCCAATCGTAGCCTATCGCAACAAAACCTGTCGAGACCAGTATTGCTCGAGCGCAGTATTCCGCGGACCGCTGTGTATAGCACAAGACTCTAATCTATCCCATCCTATCCTCACAAAACGTAACATAACCAAACGTAGCATGACACAACCTAACGTGTGGAGATCACTATTGCCATCCAGCACAGCGCCAAGCAGAACGTACTAGAGCGCCGTAGAACGCAGATATCCACAGTACTGCAGTGCGAAGCACAAATGTAAAGCACAACCGAACCTAACCTGGCCTAACCTGACCCAACCAAATGTTGCGTAACTCACCATAGCCTGACGTGGACAATATTGTTGGCCTACGCAGATCCAGGCAGAACGTGTTATGACACAGTAGAAAGCTGAAATCCTCCGAATAGCAGTGTATAGCACAAAAGTCAAGCCTGCCGTGTACTAACTTAGCTAAAGGTAACATAATCCTACGTAACATTACTCAACCCAACCCGGCGAGACTACTATTGCTGGCCTCGCCAGAGCCAAGCAGAATATGCCAGAGCAGAGTGGAGCGCATAAATCCGCCGCGTTGCACTGTATAGCACAAAGTCAGGGCCAATCCCATTCTAACATTAATAATCGTAACACAACCAAGCGTAGCCTATCTGAACATAAAGCACTGCGACCTCTATTTCTGGCCTCTCCAGAACCAAGCAGAATATCCTGGACCACAGTAAAGCGCAGATGTCATCCGCCTTGAAGTGCAAAGCACAAAAGTGAAAGATAACCTAGCCTAGCTAGGCCTAACCAGACCTATACAAACGTTGTGTAACTCAACCTAAGTCGCCCAGATCACGATTGCTGGCATCCACAGATCCAACCAGAAAACAGCAGAGCACAGCACAGCGCAGAAATGCGCCGCACTACAGTCTAAAGCAGAAATGACAAAGAAAAACTGATACAACCTTGTTTCT
>NW_016909526.1:274949-281323 GCF_001483705.2 Eufriesea mexicana | reverse complement strand
CGGGAAATCGCACACGAAACGATCATGTCCATGCGCGCGGGACATGTACACGCATACCACCGCACCGCAACGCACGCATACCCTGCAGACGCCGCGCGGCAACCTCGCGACACCGCCCGCCCGGACAATGGTCTCTCGAACAGACGGACCCCCACACGCCAGCCCGTGGTTACACTTACCCAGGTTACAACGGGAGAGAGAGACGGACTACCCAGCCGTAGGTACATAGTCGCTCGCGAAGGCGGAGGTCTAACGCGTTAACACATCCGGCAGTTCGCGCGCCGCCCACCGGCGCCGCACTTGCAGCCCACGCCACCCAACGCGCGATGAACACGCCTTACTCTCGCGGGCCATCTCCGCGGCCTCCTTCTGTAACACAACCGCCTCGCAGAAGGAGGCGACCGCACGCTACGCACCTAATATCTCAGTCGTCCGCGCCACGACGACATAGAGTGAAAGATCCCGACCCACCACGCAACAAAGTATCCGGCGCTCGCGAGCCTACGCAGGACATTCCGCCAGCGTGTGCTGAGCCGTGTCCCGCCCTTCCCCGCAGTGATGACAACGCGGCTCACGTTGCCGCCCGATACGACGCAGGTACACCCCGAAGCTCCCGTGCCCGGTTATCACCTGTGTCAGGCGGAAAGTGTGCCGGCTGCCGCTGCGACCCCATGCATGCAGCACGGGGAGCACAGCTTCGACCACCCGGTGCCGCCGGCTGCTCGGCTTCCTCAGCCGAGCACGCCAGGCGGTCAACACGGTCTGTCGGACCCTTCGCCACAACGATACGGCCCATTCTTCAGGAGCACCGCCGCTGCGAGCGTGTAGGGGACCGTAGATACGGGCCACCACCACCGGTTGCATTTCGGACGCCGGAACACCCACCAGGACCATCGCCGCCTCGTGGGATATCGTACGGTAACCGCGCACGACCATGATCGCCATCCTGTGAACGACTCGCCGGAGAATCGCCAGAATGCGCGGACTAGCGAGCGGGTCGTTCGCCTAGATCGGAGCCCCGTAAAGTGCCACCGAGTGCACTACTCACGTCTAGAGGCGGCGCACCCTCCCTTTTGGCTCACCCAGGTTCGGAAGCAGGCGTCACAGTGCTCCGCCATACCTTCCAGGCGTGGTTCCAGCGCGACAAAATGCTCCTCGAACTTCCACTGGCTATCGAGGGCGAGACCGAGATGTTTCATCCGGTCCTGTGCATCGACCACGACGTTCCCCACGCGCATCAGGGACTTGGGCGGCTTCCCGTGGTGCCGATGGCAAAACCACATCGCCTCGGTATTCTCGGGGGAGATACTCAGATACAGACGCTGGATGCTATTCGCGACGAGGGCCACGCCGCTTTCCGCGCGCTGCGTGGCCTCCTCCCAACTCGACCCGGCGGCCATCACCAGCGCGTCGTCCGCGTAACACGTCAGACACTGATACAACCTGGCCTAACCCAACCTAACACTACGCAGCCTAACACAACTTAATGCGCTGATACCACTATTGATTTCTTTCCCAGAGCCGGGCTGACCATATTAGAGCACACTAGAGTGCAGAAATCCGCCGAATGGTGACGCATGGCACAAAGGTCAAAGCTACCCTCTCCTAAACTAACCGATCGTAACCTAACCGCACGTAACAATACCAAACCTAACGTGCTGAGACCACTACAGATGGCCTCCCCATCGCCAAGCAGAGCATATTGGAGGAGAGTGGAGCGCAGTAGTCAACAAGATGGCAGTGTATAGCGGAAAGGTCAAGGTTGTCAGCACCTAATCTATGCGAACGTAATCTACCCAAACGTAGCCTGGTCCAAGCTAACGTGCCGAGACCACTGTTACTGTCCTCCCCAGAGTAGGGTAGAGTATAGCAGAGCTATGTAGAGCCTAGAAATCCTCCGAATAGCAGTGTATAGGGCAGAGGTTGCAGCTTCGCAATCCTAACCTTGCAAAACGAAACAAAGTCAGACGAATATAGCACAGCATAACGCTCCTACACCACCTTTGCTGACCTTCCGACCGTCGAGCAGTGTATAGTAGAGCAACTTGGAGAGCAGGAATCCGCCGATTAGCAGTGCATAGAACAAAAGATTAAGCTACCCTCTCCGAACATAACAAAACTTGTCATTACCATGCACAGCTAAACGCAGCCTAACGTCCCGCGACCAATTCTTCTGGCCTCCGCAACTCCAAGCAGAGGATATTAGATCACCACAAAGCGCAGAATTCCACCGAATAGCAGCGTATAGGACAATTGTCAAAGGCATCCTAACCAAGCCGTGCCTAACCCAACCTAACCAAACGTAGAATAACTAAACCTACCGAGCCGAGACCTCTACTCCTGGCATTGACAGAGCCCAGGAGAACATATTACTACACAATAGAGGACAGAAATCCACCGAACAGCAGCGTATAGCACAAAAGCAAAAGGCATCCCAGCCTGTCGCGACCTAACCCAACACCACCAAGCGTAATCCAATTAATCCTATGGAGCAACGACCGCCATTGCTGGCCTCCCGTGAACGAGTAGAGTATAGAGGATCTATGTAGTGCGCAAACATCCACCGAATAGCATTGTATAGCACGAGAGTAAATGCTATCCTCTCATAACGTAACCAAACGTAACATTGTCATACGCAACGTAACACAGACTAACGTGCCGAGCACACTGCAGATGGCCTCCGCGTAGCCAAGCAGAATATACAAGAGCTCCTTAGAACGCAGGTACGCGCAGAATAGCAGTATACAGCATATAGGTCAAAGACTTCCTAACCAAACCTAACGTAACCTAATCTAACCAAGCGTGAACTAGCCCAAGCTATTGTGCCACGTCCGCTACTGCTGGACTGCACAGATTCGAGCGGAGTATAATGGAGTAGTGAAGAGTGGAGAAATCCACCGAATAGCAATGTATAGCCCAAAGGTCGAAGGTTTCCTCTCATAAGCTAACAAATTGTAACCTAACCGAACGTAACATAACTCAACCTAACGTGCCGATACCACTGTTGCTGGTCTGCCCATAGCCAAGCAGAGCGTATAAGAGCACAGTAGTGCACAGTAATCCGTATAATAGCAGTGCATAGCGAAAAAGTGGGAACCGTCATAACCAAGCCTTGCCCATCATATCCTAATCAAACGTAACATAACACAACCCATCGTGCCCGAACACTATTGCTGACCACCTCAGAGTCAAATAGAATTTAGAAGAGCAATGTAGAGCGCAGAAATCCACGGAATAGCAGTGTATGGCATAAAAGTCAAAGTTGTCCTATCCTAACCTAACCAAACGTAAGATGACCTAACGCAACCGATTCCAATCTAACGTTCCTATACCGCTATTGCTGGCCTCCCCGTCGACAAGCACAGCATATTAGAGAAGAGTAGAGCGCTGAAACCCATATAATGGCAGTGTATAGCAGAAAAGTCGAAGCTATCGCACCATGACCCAAATCAACCTAACCATGCCAAACGTAACCTAACACGATCTAACGTGCCTGACCACTATTACCAGCCATCTCAGAGTCGAGCAGAGCATACTGGAGCACAGCGGAACGCTGTGGCCCACCGAATGGCAGTGTAGTGCACAAAAGTGGAAGCGATCCTCTCCTACCCTAACCAAAAGTAACATAAACAAGCGTAGCCAAAATCAAGCTGACGTGCCCGGTCCACGGTTACTGGCCTCACCAGAGCCGAGCAGAAAATATTAGAACGCAGTAGAACGCAGAAATCGGAGGATAGCAGTGTGTAGCACAGAAGACTGAAGTATCGTATCCTCACCTCACCAAACATAGCATAACCGAACGAGGCATAACTCAACATCATGAGTCGAGACCACTGTTTCTCGCCTCCCCAGGGCCAAGCAGAATGTACTAGAGCACAGCAGAGCGCAGAAATCCACCGTGTAGCAGTGAAGAGAACAAAAGACGTTGATATCCTCGCGTAACCTCACTGAAGTTAACACAACCAAACGTAGCATAACTGCACATAAGGTGCCGCAAACACTGCTCGTGGCGTCCACATAGCCAAGCAGAAAGTAGTAGAGAACACTGGATCACAGGATCCGCCGGTTATCAGTGTATGGCACGAAAGGCAAAACTATCCTAACCTAACGTAACGTAACCTAACCTAACCAAACGTAACCTAACTAAACCCGACGTGCCGCGAACGCTATTGCTCGTATCCCAGGAGTCAAAACCAGTGTATAGCGCAGAAGGCAAAGTAACCTATTCTAAGCTTGCCAAACGTAACGTATACGAATGTACCCTAAATAAGCCGGACAAAACGAGACCACTACTACTGGCCTCCACAGAGACAAGCAGAATGCACTATAGCACAGCAGAGCGCATGAATCCACCGAATAACACTTTATAGCAAGAAATTCGGAGCCATACTTGCCAAACATTGCCAAATATAACCTAACCAATCATAACATAGCCCAAACCAACGTGCCGCGTTCACTATTGCTTGTCTCCACAGAGACGAGTGGATCATTTTAGAGGACAGTAGAGCCCAGAAATCCACCGAATAGCGGTGTACATCACAGAAGTCGAAGTTATCCTAACCGAACCTGATCGAGCCTATTCAAAACCGACGTAGCGTATCTCAGCATAACGTGCCGCGACCACCGTTGCCGGCATCCCCGAGCAACGCAGAATATGGTAGAGCACTGTAGATCACAGAAATCCACAGAATAACGGTGTGCAGCACGAAAGTCAAAGAAATCCTAATCAAACCTTCCTTATCTACCATAACGAAGCGCAGCTATCTCAATATAACGAGCCAAGCCAACTATTACTGGCCACCGCGGAGCCAAGCAGGAAATATGAGAACGTAGTTGAACGCAGAAGTCAGAGGATAGCAGTGTGTTGCACAGAAGTCTGCTGTATCGTATCCTAACATCACTAACCTAACCAAATGCGGCGTAGCACAATTTAACGTGCCGAGATCCCTATTTCTGGGCTCCCCAGAGCCAAGCCGGGTATACTAGAGCACAGCAGAGCGCAGAAGTCCACCGCATTGCTGTGAATATCATAAAAGTCGCAGACATCCTGACCTAATCTGACCTAACCTAACCTAAGCAAACGCAGCGTAACTCAACAGAGCGTGCCGCCCCATTATTGCCGTCCTCCTCTAAGACGAGCAGATTATAGATGAGTAGCGTAGAGAGCATAAATCCACCGAATATCAGTGTATAGCGCATTAGTGGAAGATAACCTAACCTTACCTGGCCTGACCCAACCTAACCGAACGTAGCAGTGCTCATCACAACCATCCGCGACTGCTGTTCTGGCATACACTGGGGCAAGCAGGATGTAGTAGAGCACAGTCGAGCGCAGATATTAAACGAGCAACAGTTTATAGCACGAAAGTCAAGGCAACCCTTACCGTACTTAACCTAACGTAAACTAACCAAATGTAACCAAACGCAGCCTGAGTTGCAGAGACCTATCTTGCTGGCATTTACAGGACTAAGCACCATATATTAGAGCGCAGTGGAACGCAGAAATCCCCCGAATAGCAGTGCATGGCACGAAAGTCTAAGTTAACCTGACCGTGCATAACCTGACCTAAGATAACCAAATGTAACGTAACACAACCTAACTTGCCGAGAATACTGTTGCTGGCCTCCCCAGATCGTAGGGGAAAGTACTAGAAAACAGCAGATCGCGAAAAACCGTGGATGACAGTGTATAGCACAAAATCCTAAGCTACCCTATCGTAACCTCACCGAATGTAACACAACCGAACGTATTATATCTCTGCCTAACATTGCTGAGACTACTAGTGTTGGCCTACCAAGCCCCAAGAAGGATATGCTAGAGCGCAGTAGAGTGCAGATGTTCACCTCATTGCAGTGTACAGCGCAAAAGTCAAATATACCCTGATCTAACACGTACGAACCGAACCTGCCCAAACGTAATGTAACTCAACGTAAGCTGACGAGGGCAACATTGCTGGCTTCTCCAGAGCCAAGCAGCATATTCTACAGCCCAGTAGATCGCAGAGATCCACCCCATTGCAGCGTATACCACAATGGTCATAGATATCATAACCTAACATGTCGTAGCCTAACCTATCCAAACGTAGTCTGACACAATATAACGTGCCGAGACCGCTATTGTTGCACTCCCCAGAGACAAGCAGGACATACTAGAGCACAGTAGATCGCAGACGCCCTCCGAATAGCAGTGTACAGCACAAAAGGTAATGCTGACCTGAACAAACATAGCCTAACCCAACCTAACCGTCCGTAACCAGACTCATCATAACGCGCCGAGACCACTCTTGCTGGCCTTCCCAGAGGCAAGCTGAAAATTTAAAGGACTGTAGGGAACAGAAATCCACGTAGTAGCAGGCTATGGCACTAAAGCCAAA
>NW_016909526.1:92040-274895 GCF_001483705.2 Eufriesea mexicana | reverse complement strand
CCCCCCCCCCCAAGAGCCAAGCAGGACATGCTAGAGCAGAGTAGAGCGTAGAAATCCAGCCAATAGCAGAGTACATCACAGAAGGTAAAGCTATTCTGACAAAACTTAGACTGACCCAACCTATCAGAACGTATCCTTGCAAAATGTAACGAGCAGAAGCCACTATTGCTGGCTCTCCCAGAGCCAAGCTGAACGCAATAGAGCACTCTATAGCGCTGGAATCCACCTAATAGCAGAATGCGGCTCTAAAGTCAGATCTACCCCACCTAACCTAACGAATTGTAGCACGAGCAACCCTAACCTAACTCAACCTAAGGTGCCGCGACCACAATTGCTGGCCTCCCCAGAGTCAAGCAGAGCACATTAGTGGGGAGTATAACGCAGAAATCCATGGAAACGCCGTGTATATCGGCAAGCTCAAAGCTACCCAAACCCTATTCAAACCAACAGAAAGTAACCGAAAATGTCTTATCTCAACCTAACGTGCCGCGACCACCATTGCTGGCCTCCCCAGAGCCTAGCAGACATATTAGTAAAGAGTAGAACGCAGAAATCCATATAATCGCAGCGTACATCAGAAAAGCTAAAGATGCACGTGCCCAGCCCAGAACAACGGAACGCAACAAGGCAGAGCCTGACAAAGCCTAACGTGCCAAGACGGCGATTGCTGCCCTCACGATTGGCAAGATGGGCATACTTGATCACAGCAGAGCGCAGAAATCCACCGAATAGCAGTGTATAACACAAACACAAAAGCCATACTAACCGAACGAAACCTAAGAAAATCTATAGTGCCACGACCGCTATTCCTGGCCTTCCCTGTTTGGAGCAAAGTGCAGTAGAGGAATGTACAGCCCGGAAGTACACTGAGTAGCAATATATAGCGCAAAATACATACTAATCCCGTCCTGATAAAACCAAGCGTAACATAACCAAACATAACTTACCTCAACATAATGTGTCCGCAACAATATTACTGACCTCCCAGAGTCAAGCAGAATATACTAGAACACAGCAGAGCTCAGAAATCCGCCGCGTTGAAGCGCAAAGCCGAAAAGTAGAAGATACCCTAGCCCTCCCAGACCTAACCCAACATAACCAGGCGTAATCAGTCCAAACCCAACGTGCCTAGCCATGTATTGCTGGACTCACCATCGCCAAGCGGGGCATATTTGTGGAGAGTAGAGCGCAGAGGTCCGCAGAATGGCAGTTTATAGCACGAGATTCAAGGATATCATAGCCGAAAGCAAACAAACATAACTTAACCAAACGTAACATAACACAATCGAAACGCGCAGTGGCCACTGCTCTTTGAATTCCCAGAGCAAAGCAGGAAACGTTACATCACAGTAGAGCGTAGAAATCCGCCGAATAGCAGTGTACAGTACAAACGCTAAAGCTACACAGACCTAGCCAGAACTAACATACCCCAATCGAACGTAGCATAGCTCAACCTAACGAGCCGAAACCTGTATTGCTGGCGTCCGCAGAGCCACGCAGAGCATATTAGAGCAGAGTGGAGGGCAGAGACCCATCGAATAGCAGAGTATAGCACAAAAGTCAAAGCTATCGTATCCTAACCTAGGCAAACGTAGCATAAGCAAACGTATCCTAACTGAACATATCGTGACGAGACTGCTATTGCTGGTCACCCAACACCCAAGCAGAGCATATTTCAGCAATGTAGTTCGCTGAAATCGAACGAGCAGCTGTATATAGCATAAAAGTCAATGGTATCCTATCCTAACCTAACCAAACGTGACAAAACCAGACGTAATCTATCTCAACCTTACGTACCGCGACAACTATTGCTGCCCTCCCTAGAGGCAAGCAGAGAATGTTAGAACTCGTAGAACGCAGAAATGCAGCGCATTGATGTGTAAAGCAGAAAAGTAGAAGATACACTAACATAGCTTGACCCAACTTAACCTAACCAAGTGTAATCTACTTCAACCTAGCGCGCCTAGCCAAATATTGTTGTGTTCCCCATCGTCAAGCAGGGCATATTAGGGGAAGTAGAGCGCTGAGGATCATAGAATGGACGTGTATATCACGAAAGTCGGAGACGTCCTAACCTAACCGCGGCAAACGTAACATAAAGAAGCGTTAAGTATTCCAACCTATCGCCCCGCGGCCATCATTTCTGGATTTCGCAGAGCAAACCAGGGAACAGTAGATAACAGTAGAGCGCAAGGATCCACCGTATGGCAGTGTACAGTACAAAAATCATAGCTACATTATCCTAACCTTGCCAAGCCAGGCGTAACGTATTTCAACCTAGCATGCCACGAACATTATTGCTGGCCTCCACAGAGGCAAGCATAACATATTAGAGGACAGTAGATCTTAGAAATCCAACGAATAGGAGTGCATGGCACATAAGCTAAAGCTATCCTATCATAACTTAACCAATCGTAAAATAAACGAGCGTAACCTAACTAAATTATCGTGCCGAAACCACTATTCCTGTCCACCACAAAGCCAAGCAGAGCATATTAGGGCACACTAGAGCGCTGAAATCCACTTTACTATAGTGCACAGGCAAAAGTCAAGGCTATCCCGTCCTGACCTAGCCAGACCATACCCAACCATACGTAACATAGCACAACCTAACATGCCGCGACCGCTATTCCTGGCGCCCCCTGGGACTAGCGGAATGTGACAGCGCACAATAGGGCGCAGGAGTCCACACAATTGCAGTGCGTAGCACTAAAGTCGTAGCTATCCCAGCCTAACCCATCATAACCTATCACAAGCGAACGTAATCTATCTTAACCCAACGTGCGGAGGCCACTATTGCCGGTATCGGCTGAGCGAAGCAAAGCATATTGTATCGCAGCATAGCGCAGATATCAACCGAACAGCAATGTATGGCACAGAAATCAAAGCTATCCTCTCCTAACCTGACCAAACGTAACATAACCAAACGCAACATAACTCAGCCTAACGTGCCGAGAGCACGATCGCTGGCCTCTCCAGAGCCAAGCAGAGTATACTAGAGTACAGTAGAGCGTAGAAATCTACCGAATATCATTGTACAGCACAAACGCCAAAGCTACCCAGACCTAGCCAGGACTAACATAACCCAATGGAACGTAGCATAGCTCAACCCAACGAGCCGAAACCTGTATTGCTGGCGTCCGCAGAGCCAAGCAGAGCAAATTAGAGCTGAGCGGAGGGCAGAGACCCATCGAATAACAGTGTAGAGCGCAATAGTCATAGCTATCATATTCTAACCTAGCCACACGTAACATAAGCAAACGTATCCTAACTGGGCGTATCGTGACGAGACTGCGTTTACTGGCCTCTTCAGACCCAAGCAGAGCATATTTTAGCAATGCAGTTCGCTGAAATCGAACGAGCAGCTGTATGTAGCATATAAGTCAATGCTATCCTATCCTAACCTAACCAAACGTGACAAAAACAAACGTAATCTGACTCAACCTTACGTGCCGCGACATCTATTGCTGCCCTCCCTAGAGGCAAGCAGAGATAGTTAGAACACAGTGGAGCGCAGAAATCCACCGTATTGACGAATCTGGCACAAAAGTCAATGCCATCCTTTCCTAACCTAGCCTAACCAAACTAAACTTAACCAAACCTATCCACACGTAACATTACTTGACGAAACGTGCCTCGACCGCTATTGCTAGCCCCCCAGAATCAACCAGATACTGGTAGAGCAATGCAGGGCGCAGACGTCGACATAACAGCAGTGTAAAGCACAAAAGTCAATGCCGTACCAAGCAGACTTAACCAAACCTGATATAACCAAACGTAACGTGGCACAAGCAAACGTGCCAGGGCCACTACTGCTGGCCATCCCTCATCCAAGCAGAAAATATAAGGGCACAGGAGAGCGCAGAAATCAACCGCATAGATGTGTATAGCACGAATGTCAAAGCTACAACATTCTATCCTAACCATAACTAGCCTAACCATACGCCGCCTAACATATCCTATCGCGCCGAGACCGCAATTGCTGGCCTACCCAGGCCTAAGCATAGAATTCTAGAGCAAAGTAGAGCGCAGGAATCCATAGAATAGCAGTGTACAGCGCAAAAGTGAAAGCTACCATATCCTAACCCGACCGCATATTACACAGACATACGCAGCGTAACTAAACCAAACTCGCCGCGACCACTATTCCTGGCGACTCTGGCGACAAGCAGAGAGTTACAGCGCACAGTAGAGCGTAGAAGTCCAGAGAATAGAAGTGTGTAGCACGAAAGTCATATCTATCCTATCCTAACCCAATCAAACGTGACGTAGCCAAATGTAGCCTTACACAACATAACGGCCCCATACCACTATTACTGGGCTCCCCAGAGTCGAGCAGAGTATAGTAGAACAACGTAGGGAGTTGAAATCGGACGAATAGCAGTGTGAAGCACAAAAGTCCAAGCTACCGGCTCCTAACATATCAAAACTTAATATAAGCAAACGCAACCTAACATAGAGTGACGTGACGAGGCCGCTATTGCTGGCATTCTCGGAGCCAGGCAGGATATACTACAGCACAGTAGAGCGCAGAAAGCCACCATATAGCAGTGTATTGGACAAAAGTCAAAGATATCCTAACCTAGCCTAACATAGCCTAACCTAATGGAATATAGAATATCTATACCTAACGAGTCGAGAACGCAATTGCTGGCCTCTCTAGAGCCAAGCAGAGCATACTAGATCACAGTAGATGCGGAAAACACCGAAAAGCATTATATGACACAAAAGTCAGAGCAATCCTGGCCAAACGCAACCTAACTTAAACTAACCGAACGAAACATAGCTCAACCTATCGTGCAATGACCACAATTTCTGCCCTCCACAGATTCGAGCAGAGTATAGTAGACAATAGTGGAGCTCAGAATTCCACCGAATTACTCTGTATAACACGAGAGACGGTACTAACCGGACCTAACCCAATCCAGCGCAACCAAACCGAACGTAGCACAACACCACCTATCGTGCCGAGACCGCCATTCTTGGCCTCCCAAGATTAACGCAGAGAACACTACAGCATAGTAGAGCGTAGATATCTAGCGCATTGCTGTGTGTAGCGCAAAAGTCAATGATAACCTAACCAAACCTCTCCTAACCTAACCTAACTGAACTTAGCCTAAATAAATGTAACGTGCCGCGACCACTATCGCTGGCCTCCAGGGTGTCGAGCGGAGTTTAGTAGAGCAATGCAGAGCGCAGAGATACACCGAATATCAGTGTATAGCGCAACAGTCAAAGCTATCCTCTCGTACACTAACAAAACGTAACATGGCCATACGCAACGTACCACAGCGTAACGTGCCGAGACCACTACGGCTGCCCTCCGAATATCCAAGCAGAATGTACTAGAGCTCAGTAGAGAGCAGGAATCCACCCTACACCAGTATGCAGCACAAAAGTCATAGCCATTCTTACCAAATCTATGAAAACCTAACCAACGCGAACGTAACGTAACTCCAACGGTCGTTCAACGAACTTCAATGCTGGCTACCCCGGGGCCATGCAGAACGTATTAGTGCACGGTAGACAGCAGCAATCCTCCGAGCAGCAGTGTGGAGCACAGAAACTATATCTATACCATCCTAACCTAGCCAAGCCTAACTTAACCATACGTAATATGACTCTACCTAACGAGACGGGAACACTATAGCTGGCCTCCCGAGGACCATTCAGAACGTACTAGAGGAGAGTAGGGCGCAGAAATTCATAGAATCGCAATGTATATCAGAAAAATCAAAGATACCCCAGCCCTACCCTTGCTAACGTAAACTAACCATACGTAAGCTAACACAACGTAACATGACGCGGCAACTGTCTCTCGCCTCCCCAGGGTAAAGCAGAGCGTATTTGAACACAGTAGAGCGGAGAAATCGACCGAATAGCAGCGTATAGCACAAAAGTTGGAGACATTCTTTCCTAACCCAATAAACCGTAACATAACCGAACGTAACACAACTCAATGAACGTGCCGCGGCTACAATTTCTGGCACGCCCAGAACGAAGCAGAGCATATTAGAGCACGGTAGATCACAGAAATACGCCGAGTAGCAGTGTATAGCACAAAAGTCAAAGCTGCAATCTCCTAACCTGACCAAACGTAGCATAACCAAACGTAACGTAGCTCAGACTGCGGTGCCACGGCCACTATTGCTGGCCTCACGAGAGCTAAGCAGAGTACGGCAGAGCAAGGTAGGGCGCTGAAACCGACAAAATAGCAATGTATGGCATAAAAGTCAAGCTATCCCATTCAAACCTAACCAAACCATGACTATACAGACGTAACGTACCTCAAACTAACTTGCCGCAGCCAATATTCCTGGCGTCTACAGACACAAGCAGAGCGTGCTAGCGAACAGTACAGCGCAGATGTCCATAGAATAGCATTGTGTCGCACAAAAGTCAAAGCCATACTCTCCTAACCTCACCAGACGTAACGTAACCGAAACTTATAAAACTCCACCTAATTCGCCGAGACCACTACTGCTATCCCCTACAGGACAAGCAGAATATACTAGAGCACAGTAGAGCGCAGTAATCCAACGCAATGCAGTGTATATCAGAAGGCTGAAGGATACCCTAACCCAACCTGTCCAAACCTAACCCAACCGAACGTAGCATAACTCAATGTAAGGTGCCGAGGATAGTATTGCTGCCTTCCACAGAGCCAATCAGAGCAGATTATAGCGCAGTAGGGCGCAGTAGAGCGCAGTGGAGCGCAGTAGAGTGCAGAAGTCTTCCGCATGGCACTGTACAGGCAAAGGACGAAGGGATCCCATCCTAACCAAACCAAAGGTTACCGAACCGAACGTAACATAGCTCAACCTCACGTGACGTGGCCGCTACTCCTGGCATGCCCGGAGACAAGCAGAGTGTGATGACGCACATTGGGGCACGGAGGTCCATAGTATTGCCTTGTGTAGCGCAAAAACCATAGCTAACCCATCCTAACCCAACCTAACCTAACCAAGGTAAACATAGTCTAACTCAACCTAGCGAGCCGCGTCCACTATTGGTGGACTCTCCGGGACCAGGCAGGGCATATTATGGGTCAGTATGGGCAGAAATCCATAGAATCGCAGTGTATAGCTGAAAAATCAATGCTATCCAGACCATACCCATTCTAACATGAAAAAAACCAAACGCAACCTAGCTTAACCTAACATGCCGCGGCCACAATTTCTGGCCTCCCCAGAGCAAAGCAGAACATATTTGGGCAAAGTAGAGCGTAGAAACTCGCCGAAAAGTAGCGCGCGGCACAAAAGTCAAAGTTACAATATCCTCGCCTAACCAATCGTAACACCGCCAAACGTAACCAAGCTCAACCTAACGTTCCGCCACCATTATTGCTGCCCTCCCCGGAGCCAAGCTGAACATATTGCGGGAGAGTAATGGGTAGACGTCCATAGAATAGAAGTGCACTGCACAAGGGTCGAAGCTACCCTTCTCCAAGGTAACCAAACGTAACACAACATAACGTAGCTTAACTGAACCTAACGTGCCGGTACCAGTACTGCATGAATCCGCAAAGCCAAGCAGAATATACTAGTGCACATTGCAACGCAGGAATCTACCGGACAACAGTATATACCACGTAAGCCAAAGCTATCCAAACATAACCCAGAATAACGTAAACTAACCAAACGTAGCCTAATACAACCTAACGAGGCGAGACCACTATTACTAACCCCCATAGTCGAGCAAAGTATAGTAGAGCCATGTAGAGCGTAGAAATCCACACAGATGCAGCCTATAGCACAAAAGTCAACTGTAACGTATCCCAACATATCCAAACGTAATATAAGCAAGCGCAACATAACTTAACCTAATGAGCCGGGACCTCTATTTCGGGCCACCCCAGGGATAGGCAGAATATACAAGACCTGAGTAGAGCGCAGAGAGCCATCAGCTAGCATTGTATGGCACAAAAGTCAAAGATAACTTAACCAAACCTGACCTATGCCATCATAACCGAACGTAGAGTGACTAAACCTAATGAGCCAAGTGCTCCATTGATGGCCTCCACATCGCCAAGCAGAACATATTAGGGGAGCATAGAGCGCATATGTCCATAGATTGGCAATGTATTGCAGAAAGTCAAAGCAGTCCTGACCTAACCCAGACCATTCTAACCTAACCAAGCGTAACCTAACTCAACCTAACGTGTCGAGAGCATTATTGCTGGCTTCCCCAGAGACACGCGTAGGATATTAGAGCACAGCGGGGCGTGGAAACCGACTGCATTGCATTATATAGCATAAAAGTCAATGGCATCCTGTCCTAACCGGTGCACGTGTATCGCACCAAGCGTAACCTAGCACTACCTATCGTGCCGAGACAGCTGCTGCTGCCCTCCTCAGGGCCAAGCGGAACATAACGGAGAACGGTAGAGCGCAGAAATCCAACGAATAGCAGTGTATACCACGGAAGTCACGGCTATACAACGCTAACCCTGACAAACATATCCCAACTAAACGTAAGCTATCTCGCCATAACGTGCCGAAACCACAATTGCAGGCTTCCCCTAGGCCAAGCAGAACACACTAGAGCACAGCAGAGCGCAGTAGTCCACTGCACTGCAGTATACAGGACAGGAGTCGAAAATATCCTAACCTAACCCAAACAAACCTAACCAAACCAAACGTAACTTATCTCAAACAGACACGCCGCTGCTACAATTTTTGGCCACCGCAGTGCAAGACAGATCATATTAGATCACAGTAGAGCGCAGAAATCTTCCGAACATCAGTGTATAGCACAAAAGACGAAACTCTCCAATCCTAACATAACCAAACGTAGCATAACCAAGCATAACATAGCACCACCAAACCGCCATGCACCTCTATTGCTGACCTCCCGGAGCCTAGCGGAATATACTACAGCCCCATAGACCACCGAAATCCGCGGCGTTGAAGCGTATAGCACAAAGATCGAAGATATGTTAGTCTAAGTTACAAAACGTGACCCAACCAAACGTTGCCTAAGTCACCATGACGTGTCAAGACCACTATTGCTGTCTTTCCCTGGGCCATCCTGAACATATCAGATCATGGTGGAGCGCAGATATCCACCGAGTAGCAGTGTACAGCACAAAAGTCAAAGCTATCCTCTCCTAACGTAACTAATCGTAACATAACCAAACGTAGCCTAACACAACCGAACTTGCAGCGACAACTATTGCTGGCCTCACCAGAGTCGAGCAGAGTACTGTGGAGACCAGTAGGGCGCAGAGATCCGCTGAATTGCGGTCTATGCCAAGGAAGTCAAAGCTATCCACACCTAACCCAAACAAACGTAACCTAACCAAACGTAATCTAACACATACTAAGATGTCGTGACAACTATTCTTGGCGTCATCAGAATTCAGCAGAGTATAGTACAGCAATCTGGAGCGTAAAAATCCAAGGAAAATCAGTGTATGGCACAGAAGTCTATTCTATCCGGACCTAAACTATCCTAACTCAATATAAACAAATGTAACCTAACTTAGCCTAACGTGCCTAGACCACACGCGCAGGACTCCCCAGATTCAAGTTGAACATGCTAGAGCAAAGTAGAGAGCAGAAAGCCAACTGATATTATTGTATAGAACAAAAGTCAAAGATATCCATACCTAACCTGGCACAACCGAGAGTAAGCAAACGTGGCCTAACACGACGTAACGTGCCGCGACCACTATCGCTGGCCCCCAGGGCCTGGCAGGTTAGAGTAGAGCACAGTAGAGGGTTGGAGTCCACCGTACAAGTGTGTAAAGCACGAAGGTCAAAGTTACACCAACCAGACTTATCCTATCCAAACACAACCAATCGTAAACTAACCCAAACTAACGTGCCGCGAACACTGTTGCTGGCTTTCCGAGAGTCGAGCAGGGTATAGTAAAGCAATGTGGATCGTAGGAATCTACCGAATAGCGGTATGTGCCAGAAGGATCAATGCTATCCTCTCCTAACCTATCCAGGCGTAACATAGCAAACGAAACTACTCAGCTTATCGCAACGCCACCACTATTGCTGGCATCTCCAGAGTCGAAGAGATTACAGTAGAGCTCAGTAGAGCGCAGATATCCACCGAATTGCAGTGTATACCACGAAAGTCAAAGTTATCCAGACATAACCCCTGATACCATAACCCAAACGA
The DNA here is from genome assembly GCF_001483705.2 of Eufriesea mexicana. Taxonomy (NCBI): domain Eukaryota; kingdom Metazoa; phylum Arthropoda; class Insecta; order Hymenoptera; family Apidae; genus Eufriesea; species Eufriesea mexicana. The sequence continues at coordinate 264,761 of NW_016909526.1, read as the reverse complement.
GCGTAACATAGCTCAATATAACTTGCAGAGACCACTATTACTAGGTTTCCCAGTGCCAAGCTGAACACACAAGAGCACTGTAGAGCGCTGAAATCCGCCGAATAGCAGTGTGTATCACAAAATTTATAGCCACGGTTGCATAACATAACCAAATATGACATAACCAGCCGTAACCTGACACAAACTAACGTGCCTAGACCACTTTTACTGAGATCCCCAGAGCAAAGCAGAACTTATTAGAGCACCGCAGAGCGCAGAAGTTCACCGAATAGCAGTGTACGACTCAAAAGTTAAAGCCGTCGTTTCATAGCCTAACAAATGGTAACAATGCCAATCGTGACATAAATCAAGGTAACGTGCCACGACCACCATTGCTGGGCTCCACAGAATCAAGTAAACCATAGTAGAGCAAAGTGGAGATCGAAATTCCACCTAATAACAGCTTACAGCACGAAAGTCAAAGCTATTCAGGCCTAAAGCAACGTAACCTAACCCAACCGAAAGTATCCTAACAGAGCCTAACATTCCGCGGCCACTATTGCTGGCATCCAGAGGGTGGAGCAGAGCGTAGTAGATCCTTGTAGAGCACAGAAATCCTCCGAAGTGCGGCGTATAGCACAAAAGTGATAGATATCCATACCCAAACCTAGCTAACGTAACCCAACCAAACGTAGCCTAACACAACGTAACGTGCCGCGACCAATGTCGGTGACCTCCCCACGGCGAAGCAGAATATAGAAGAGCCAAGGCGAGCGCAGGTGTCCTCCGAATAACAGTGTACAGCACGAAAGTGGAAGATAACCTGACAAAGCTTAACACAACCTAACCCAACAACACATAACATGTCTGCACCTAACGTGCCGAGACCACCATTTCTGTCCTGCACAGAGCCAAGCAGAAAATATTAGAGCACTGTAGATGGCAGAAATCCACCGAAAAGCAGTGTATGGCACAAAAGTGTAAGCTATTGTTTCCTATCGTAGCCAAACGTGTCACAAGCAAACGTAGCATAGCGCAGCCTAACGCGCCGAGACCACAATTAATGGCCTCTCAAGAGACAAGCAGAGCATATTAGAGCACATTAGGGAGCAGTGAATAGTACAAAAGTCAAATTAGCCTTTCTTAACCTAGCCAAACGTAACATACTAGCCTAACGCGCCGAGACCACAATTAATGGCCTCTCAAGAGCCAAGCAGAGCATATTAGAGCACATTAGGGAGCAGAAATCCACCGTGAGGCAGTGAATAGTACAAAAGTCAAATTAGCCTTTCTTAACCTAGCCAAACGTAACATATCCAAACGTAGCATAACTCACCCTAGCATGTCTAAACCACTATTGCTGGCCTCCACAGAGACAAGCATATTGTACTGGTGCACAGTAGTGGGCAGAGATGGAACGCATTACAGTGCATAGCATAAAAGTCGTAGATACCCTAGCTAAACCGGACCATATCTAACCTAACTAGGCGTAGCATATCTCAAGATGGCGTACCGCGATAGCTGCTCCTGACATTCCCAGGACGAAGCAGTATGTAGTAGGGTACAGTTGATCACAGGAAACGACGGAATAGCAGTGTAAGTCGCAAAAGTGAATGTAGCTTATCGTAACCGAGCCGACCGTTACATAACCAAACGCATCGGAACTCAACCTAACATGACGAGACATTTATTGTTGGCCTGTCAGGAGCCGCGCAGAATACATTAGAGATCAGTAGAATGCAGAAATCCACCGAATAGCATGGTATAGCGCAAGAGTCACGGCTATCGCATCCTAACTTAACCAAACGTAACATATCCAAGCGTAACCTATCTCAACCTAACATGACGAGACCACTGTTGCTTGCCTCCACAGAGACAAGCAGAAAGTAATAGACCACAGTGGTGCGCAGTAATCAGCAGTACTGCAGTGCATAACAGGAGAGTCAAAGATAACCAAACCACACCCTACCGAACCTAACATAGCCGTTCGTATCCCAACTCAAAATAACGCGCCGAAGCCACTACTGTTGACCTCCCCAGAGTCAAGCAGAACATACTAGGCCACACTGGAGCATAGAACTCCACACAATAGAAGTGCAAGGCACAAAAGTCATAGCAATCCTAACCTAATATATACAATCTTCACATAACCAAGCGTAACTTAATTAAAGCTAACGTAACGAGACCGCAATTGCTGGCCTCGCAAGAGTCGCGCAGAACTTACTAGTGGACAGTAAAGCGCAGAAATGGATAGAATCGCAGTGTATGGCACAAAAGTCATTTGTATCAAAACCTAACCCAAGCGAACAGAACCTCACCAGACGCATCCTACCCCTACACAACGTGCCGCGGCCACTACTGGCGGCCTCCCCAGGGACAAGCAGAATATAGCAGAGCACAGGCTAGCGCAGAAATGCGCTGAATAACAGTTTATAACGCGAAAGACTAAGCTATCCCTACGGAAATTATTCTAACCTAAACTATCCGAACGTAACCTGACTCAGCCTGAGGTGTCGAGACCAATATTGCTGGCCTCCACAGAGTCAACCAGAAAATGATAGAAAACTGTAGAGCGCAGGAATCCGCCGCATTACACGTTATAGCACAAAAGTCAAAGGTATATTATCCTAACGGAGTCAATCTTAACGCAACCAGACGTAACATATCTCAACATAAAGCACCGCGACCACTCCTTCTGGCCTCCCCGGAGCCAAGCAGAATATACTGGAGCACAGTACAGCGCAGAATAGAGCACATGGCAGTGCAAAGCACAAAAGTGAAAGATATCCTAACCTAAACTCACCTAACCTTACCTACCCAAACGTAGTGTAACTCAATATAACATGCCGCGAACTCTATTAACGGCCTCCTTGGGGCCAAGCAAAGCATATTAGAGAACACTAGAGCGCAGAAATGCGACGGATAGCAGTGTATATAGCAAAAGTAGGAGTAACCTGTCCTAAGCTAGCCAAGCGTAACAAATACAAACGTAATCTGAATATAAAGGACACGACGAGACCACAACTTCTTTCCTCCACAGAGACAAGCGGAATGTAATTTAGCACAGTAGAGATCAGGAATCAACCGCATGGCAGTGAATAGCACAAAAGCCGCAGATATCCTAACCTAACCTTACCTAACTTCACCTTATCCAACGCGGCCTAACTCAACGTAGCGTGCCGCGAACACTGCTCCTGGCATCCCCAGGGTCAAGCAGAATGTTGTGGAGCTGTGCAGATCACAGAAATCCGCCGAATAACGCTATATGACATGAATGTCAGAGCTGTCCCAGGCAAATATTGCCAAACCTAACTATACCAATCATAACATGGCTTAAACTAACTGACTACGGCCACTATTTCTTGGAATAATGTACAGCGCGGAAATGCACCGAATAGCAGTGTATGCCAGAAAGGTCAAAGACATCCTGACCAAACCTTCCAAACCTGGCCCAAAAAACCGTAAAGTAGCTCAACCTAATGTACTGCGACCACAACTGCTGGCCTCCCCAGAGCCAAGCAGAGCATACAAGAGCACAGAAGAGCGCAGATATACGCTGCATTGCAGTGTATGGCCATAAAGTCAAGGATATCCGAACCGTAACTGACCATACGTAACCAAACCAGTCGTAGCACATCTCAACGCATTTTGCCGAGAGCAGTATTGCTGCCCTTCCAGAGACAAACAGGACATGCTAGAGCAAACTAGAGCGCACAAATCCACCGAAAATCCGTGTATTGCACAAAAGTCAAATCAACATTATCCTAATATATACAACCATAACACAACCAATCGTAACATAATTGAACCTAATGAACCTCGACCACTATTGCTGGCCACCCTAGAGCCAAGCAGAAAATATTAGAACACAGTGGAGCGCAGAAATCCGCCGCATTGTACTGTATAGCACAAAGTCAGGGCCAATCCCATTCTAACATTAATAATCGTAACACAACCCAGCGTAGCCTATCTGAACATAAAGCACTGCGACCTCTATTTCTGGCCTCTCCAGAACCAAGCAGAATATCCTGGAGCACAGTAAAGCGCAGATGTCATCCGCCTTGAAGTGCAAAGCACAAAAGTGAAAGATAACCTAGCCTAGCTAGGCCTAACCTGACCTATACAAACGTTGTGTAACTCAACCTAATTCGCCCAGATCACGATTGCGGGCATCCACAGATCCAACCAGAAAACTGCAGAGCACAGCACAGCGCAGAAATGCGTGGATAGCAGTGTACAGCGCAAAAATGAGACATACCCCACTCCTACCTGACCGACTCTAACCGATCCAAACGTAGTGTAACTCAACATAGCGTGGCGAGGCCAATGTTGCTGGCCTACCCAGAGCCATGCAGAACCTGTTATAACACAGTAGAAAGCAGAAATCGAACGAATAGCAGTGTATAGCACAAAAGTCAAGGGTATCGTATCCTAAACTAGCCAAACGTAACGTAAACGTACGTAACAAATCACAAGTTAATGCGCCGCGGCCACTACAGCTGGCGCCCCAAGAGCCAAGTAGAAAATACAAGAGCACAGCGGAGCGCGTAATCGAGCCGCATTGAAGTGTATAGCACAAAAGTCAAAGCCATCCTATACTAACGTATAAAATCAACATAACCAAGCGTAACATAACTAAACCAAACTGGGCGAGACCACTATTGCTGGCCCCACAGGGACGAGCAGAACGTTCTAGAGCACAGTAAAGCGCAGAAGGCAACTGCATTGCAGTGAACAGAACAAAAGTCGCAGATACCCTAACACAACCTGACCTAACCTGACCAAACCGAACGTAGCATAATCCAACATGACGTGCCGCTATCACTGCACCTGGTCTCTCCAGAGCAAAGCAGAATGGAGTAGAGCACAGAAGATCACAGTAATCAACCGAGTAGCTGTGTAAAGCAAAAGTGCCGGAGTAGCCTATTGTAACCTAGCGAAACGTTTCATAACCAAACGTAAATTAGCTCAGCCAAACATGCCGAAACCCCTATTGATGGCCTCCCAGGAACAAAGGAGGATATTCTAGAGCACTGCGGAGAGCAGAAACCCACCTCATTTCAGCGTGTAGTGAAAAAGTCGAAGATACCATAACTTTACCTTACCCAATCTAAAGAAAATAATATTAGCATAACACAACAAAACGTGCCGAGACCACTATTGCTGCGCTTCCCAGGCCCAAACAGAATATAATTGAGCACACTAGAGCGCAGAAGCTCAACGAATTGCAGTGTATGGTGCAAAAGTCAAATCTACCCTATCTTAATAAATCCAACCATAACGTTGCCAGACGCAGCATAACTGAGCCTAACGTACCTCTACCACAATTGCTGGTCTCCCCAGAGTTGAGCAAAGCTTACTGAAGGAAAATAGAGCGCAACCCATAGAACCGCAGTGTATAGCACAAAAGTCATATCTATCCAGACCTAATTCTGGCTTACCTAGCATAACCAAAAGCAGATTACCTAAACGTAGCGTGCCGCGACCACTCTTGGTGGCCTCCTGAGAGCCGAGCAGAATATAGTGGCGCACTGTCGAGCGCAGGGGTCTACCCGAAGACAGTGTATAGCACGAATGCCAAAGCTACAATTACCGAGCATATTCTAACTCTAGCTAACCATACGTAACGTAACTCAACCTAACGAGCATAGACCCATACTGCTGGCATTCTCAGGGCTAAGAGGAATGAAGGAGGGCGCAGTGGGGCGCAGATACCGCCCGGACAGCAGGGTACAGCACGAAAGTCTGGGAAAAGCTGTTCAAGGTTAACTTAACCTGGCCTTAACGAAAGGAACCTATCCCAAACTAACGTGCCGTGGCTACTATTGCTGGCCTCCCAAGATCCAAGCAGAAAACATTAGAACACTGGATTAAGCAGAAACCCGCGTATAGCAGTGTACAGCACTAAATTCCAAACTATCCCGCCCTAACATCACAAAACGTAACATAACCGAACGTAGCGTAGACCAAACTAACGTGCCGAGACCACTATTACTGGCTTCACAGAGCCAAGCAGACTATACAAGAGCACAACATAGCGCAGAAATCCACCGCATTGCTGTGTACTGCACAAAAGTCAAACATGTCCTGACCAAACTTGACCAAACCTAACCTACCTTAACGTAGTTTAGCTCAACATAAAGTGACGAGACCAATATTACTGGCCGCTCCGGAGCCAATCAGAACATATTAGAGCACGATAGAGCACAGGAATACACCGAATAGCAGTGCAAGTTGCAAAAGACAAAGTAGCCTGCCCTAACCTAGCCGAACGTAATATAACTCCAGCTAACTTGACAAGACCACTATTGCTGGCCTCCACAGAAGGAACCAGAACGTACTAGAGCACTGTCGAGCGCAGAAAGCTACCCTATTGCACTGAATAGCGCAAAAGTCGAAGGTACCCTGTCATAACGAGACCCAGACTGACCTGACGGAACGTAGCATAGCACATCACACCGTGCCGCGACCACAGCTGCAGGCACCCCAAAGCAAGCTCAATATAGTACAGCACAGTAGGATACAGGAATCGACTACGTAATAGTGTATAGTACGAAAGTCAAAGCTGTCCTCACCAAACTTAGCCTAAACTAATCCAACCGATCGTAACCTAACCCATGCTAGCGTGCCATGACCACCACTGATCGCTCCCCAGAGTCGTGCGTAGTCTAGTAGAGCAATCTAGAGCGCGGAAATGCACCGAATAGCAGTGTGCAGCACAAAAGTCAGAGAAACTCTAACCAAATCTTCCTAACCTAACCCAAAGGTACGTAGCATAACTAAATCTGACGCGCCGAGATCACTATTACTGGCCACCACGGATCCAATCGGAGAATATTAGAGCACATTAGAGAGCAGAAATTATCCGACTAGCAGTGTACAGCACGAAAGTCGAAGCAGCCTATCCTAGCCTAGACAAGCTTAACACACCCAAACGTAGCATAACTAAGCCTAACATGACGAGAACGCTATTGCTGGCCTCCACAGAGCCAAGCAGAAGATACTAGAGAACACTAGTGCGCAGAAATCTGTCGAACAGTAGTGTGCAGCGCGAAGGACAAAGCAATCCTTAACGAACATAGCCTAACGTAGACGAACCAAACATAATATCACACAACCTAACGTGCCGAGACCAATATTGCTTTCATTCCCAGGGCTAAGCGGAAAACGTTAGAACGTAGTAGAACGCAGAAATGCGCGTATAGCAGTGTATAGCACAAAAGTATAGAATGTCCTACCCTAACCTCTCCGAACGCCGCCACAGAGGCAAGTAGAGCATACTAGATCAAACTAGAGCGCAGAATTTCGCCGCATTGCAGCGTATAGCAGAAAAGTCAAACATATACTTACCCAAATTGGCATAACCTAACCTACAAAAACGTAGTGTAACTCAACGTAACGTGGCAAAGCTATACTGCTGGCCCCTGCAGAGACAATCGAAGCATATTAGGGCACACTAGAGAGCAGAAATCCACCGAATGACAGTGAAAAGCACAAAAGTCAATGTAGCCCCCAAGCCTAGCCAAACGTAACATATCCAAACGCAACGTAGATCAACCAAACATGACGAGATAATCATTGCGGCCTCCACAGAGACAAGCAGAATGCAGCAGAGAACTGTAGATCACAGGAGTCCACCTAAAAGCAGTATATAGCACGAAAGTCACTGTCACACTGACCAAACTTAACATAACCTTACACAACATAACGTGCCACAGCCACAATTGCTCGCCTTCCCACAGTCGAGCAGAGGATAGCAGAGTATCGTAGAGCGAATAGATCCACCGAATAGCAGTGTGTAGCACAAAAGACAGAGAAACCCTAACTAGACCTGCCTAACCTAGCCTAACGTAGCGTAGCTTTACTCAACCTGACGTGCCGGAACCACTACCTCTGGCCACCACAGAGCGAAGCAGAACACATTAGAGTACAGCGGAGGGAAGGAAGCCACCGAATAGCAGCGTAAGGCACAAAAGTATAAGCAACCGTGTTCTTACTTCACCAAACGTGGCATAGCCAAGCGTAGCGTAACTAATCCTAACGCGCCGAGACCAATATCGTTGGCCACCACGCAGCCAAGCGGAACATGTTAGAGCACAGTGGAAAGCAGAGAACCTACGAATAGCAGTGTATAACACAGAAGTCAAAGTTATACTAGCCTATCCTGACCGAGCATAACATAACCGGACGTAACCTAACACAACCTAACGTGCCTAGAGCACTATCGCTGAATTCCACAGATCAAATCGGAATACACCAGAGCACACTAGAGCGCAGAAATACGTCGCACTGCAGTGTAAAGCACGAAAATCATATATATCTTAACCTAACCTGACCTAGCCTAACCTAACCTAACCTAACCTTATCTAACCCATCCCAAACTAACCTAACCAACCGTAGCCTAACTCAAACTATCGTGAAGAGACCACTATTTAAACCCACCCCAGGGTCGGTCAGAGTATGGTAGGGCAATGTAGATCGCACATATCCACCGATTATCAGTGTTCAGCAGAAAGGCCAAGGATAACCAGACCAAACATAACCTAACCTTACTTAACTGTACGTAACATAACACAACCTAACTAGCCGCTACCACTATTGCTGGCGTCCCGAGAGACGAGCATAGTACGAAAGAGCGCAATAGATTCCAGAAGTCTCTAGGATATTTGTGTTGAGCGAAACAGTCAAAGATATCCTAACCTGACCCAACCACACCGAGCCTAACCACACACAACCTTACTCAACCTAACCAGCCGCGACCAGAATTGCTGGCCCCGCAGATTCAAGCAGAGTATATTAGAGGAGAGTAGAGCGAAAGAATTCAGAGAATCGCAGTGTATAGCAGAAAAGTCGAAGCTATCCGAACCAAACCAAAGCTAAGATATCATAGCCAAACGTATCATACCCCAACCTACTGCGCCGAGGCCACTATTACTGGCTTGCCCAGAGCCGAGCAGAACATACTGGAGCACAGTAAAGCGCAGAAGTCTACCGCATTACAGTGTAAAGGACAGGAGTCAAAGATATCCTAATCAAGCTCAAACAAACCTAACCTAACCAAACGTAACATATCTCAATCTGACGACCCGCGGCTACTTATTCTGGCCTCCCCAGAGCAAAGCAGAGCGAATTAGATGACAGTAGTGCGCAGAAATCCGCCGATGGGTAGTTCGCAGCACAAAAGTCAAAGTCATCGTAGCCTAACCGAACCAAGCATAACATAACCAAACGTAGCATAACCCAATCTAACGTACCTGCACCACTATAGCTAACCTCCACAGATCCAATCAGAATACAAGAGGACACTAGAGCGCAGAAATGCGCCGCACTGCAGTCTAAAGCGCAAATGACAAAGATACTCTAACACAACCTGGCCTAACCCAACCCAACAATACGTAGCCTGACACAACATAAGGCGCTGATACCGCTATTGCTTTCTTTCTCAGAACCGGGCTGATCATAGTAGAGCACATTAGAGTGCAGGAATCCGCCGAATTGCAGTGCATGGAACAAAGGTCAAAGCTATCTTCTCCCAAACTAGCCAATTGTAACCTAAGCGAACGTAACAAGACTCAACCTAACGAGACGAGACCACCGTTACTGGTCTCCCCATAGCCTAGCAGAGCGTATAATGGCACAGTAGAGCACAGGAATCCGACCAATAGCAGTGTATAGCGCAAAAGTCGAAGCTGCACTCCCCTAACCTATCCAAACGTATAAAAGCCAAACGTTGCTTATCGTAACTTAAAGTGCCCAGACCACTATTACAGGAATCCCAAGAGCCAAGCAGAATACACTAGAGCACAGTAGAGACTAGAAATCCAAAGTGTAGCTTTGTTGGAACAGAGGTCAAGTATACCCTATCCTAACCCAACATAACCTACTCTAACCATACGTAATGAAACACATCCTGACATGTCTCGAACACCGTTTCTGGCCTCCCCAGAGCAAAGCAGAGCATATTAGGTCGCAGCAGAGCGCAGGAATCCAGCGAACAGCAGTGTATAGCACAAAAGTGAAAGCTGCCTTGTCTCAATGTAACCTAACATTAAATACCCACACGTAACATAACTCCACCTAGCGTGCCTAGACCACTGTTGCTGAACTCGGCTGAGCCAACCAGAATGTGCAAGGGCACAGTAGAGCGCCGAAACCCGCCGCACTGCAGTGTAAAGCATAAAAGTAGAAGACATTCTAGCCTAACAACGCCTAACATAATAGAACCGAACGAAGTCTGACTCAACATAACGTGCCAAGACCACAATTGCTGGCCTACACAGCACCAATCAGAGCATATTAGAGCACACTACGGCGCAGTAATCCATCGTATAGCAGTGTACGGCACGAAAGAGAAAGCTCTCATATCCTAAACTAACCAAACGTAGCATAAGCGTACGCACCGTAACGCCACCTGACGTGACACGGAAGCTATTGCTGGCCTCACGAGGCCTAACCAGCGTACAGCAGAGCAATGTACTCTGGAATATTCCGAACAGCAGTGTATAGCTCAAAAGGCAAAGATATCCTTATCAAACCAAACCAAAGCAAACCTAACAGAACGTAACATAATTCAACCTAACGAGCCGACAGCACTATTCCTGGCGTCCACGGAGACAAGTAGAGCGTGATAGCGCGCAGAAGAGCGCAGGAGTCCATAGGATAGAAGCGTGTAGCACAGAAGTCAAAGCCATAGTAACCAATCTTAAACAAACGTACCCTGACCAAACGCGACGTAGCTGCGACAAATGTGACACGTCCACCATTGCTGTCATGCCCAGAGGCAAGCAGATGCTAATAGAGGATGCAGAGCGCAGATATCGACGGAATAACAGTGAACGTCGCAAAGGCAAATGCAATCCAAACCAAGCACAGCTTAACCAAACCCAACCAATCTCAACATATTTCAACCGAACCTGCCGAGACCGCACTTGCTGGTCTCCGCACAGACAAGCAGATGGTAGTGGAGCACCGCAGTGCACAGATATCGACCAAAAAGCAATGTAGAGCACAAGAGTCAAAGATAGACTAACCAAACATATCCGAACCTAGCCAAGCCATGCGTAACGGATCTCAAACTTGCGTGCCGGGACCACCGTTGCTGACCTGCCCAGAATCAGGCAGAACGTACTACAGCGGCGTAGAGCGCAGAAATTCATAGTATAGCAGTGTATGGCACAAAATTTGATGCTATCCTCTACGATCCTAACCAATCGTATCATTACCAAGCGTAGACTAACAAACCCTAACGTGCCGTGACCACTATTGCTGGCCACCACAGATCCAAGCAGATCATATTAGAGCACACTAGAGTGCAGGAATCCATCGAATAGCGGTGTATAGCACAATAGTCAAAGCTACCATATCCTAATATATACAACCTTATCATAACCAAACGTAACATATCCAAACCTAACGCACCGAAACCACTATTGCTGGCCAGACCAGAGTCGGGCAGAACATATTAGAGGAGAGTGGAGCTTAGAAATCCATAGAATCGCAGTATATAGGGCGAAAGTCATAGCTATTCGAAATAGACCCATGTTATCAAAGCCTAGCCGAACGTAGCATAACTCAGCATGACGTGCGCGCCCATTGCTCCTGGCCTCCACAGAGCCAAGCAGAATGTAGTAGAGCACAGTAGATCACAGAAGTCCATAGAATAACAGTGTATGCCACGAAAGACACAGCAATCCTACCCAAACGTATCCCAACATAACCTAGTCAAACGTAGCCCATGTTAAGGTAACGTGCCGCGACCACTACAGCTGGCGTGCGCAGGGCCAAGCAGAATATAGTAGAGCAGAGTGGATCACGGAAATACACCGTATAACAGTGTATAGAACGAAAGTCAAAGCTATCCTATGTGTACTTAGCCTAACCTATCCTAACAAAAAGTAACCTAATTGAAGACAGCTTGCCACGACCGCCGTTGCTCGCCTCCCCAGATTCGAGCAGAGTATATTAGAGCAATGTAGAGCGCAGAAATCCGCCGAATAGCAGTGTAAAGCGAAAAGCAAATGAGATCCTAACCAAGCCTTATTAACCTGCCCTATCGAAAATGTAACATAACTAAGACAAGCATACCAAGACCAATATTACTGTCCACAACAGAGGCAACCAGAGCATACTAGATCGAATGGGAGCGCTTAAGTCCTGCGAATAGCAGTGTATGGCACAGATGTCTAAACTACCCTATACTAACCTAGCCAGACGTAACACATCCAAGCGAAGCCGAACTCATCCTAACATGGCCAGGCTTCTATTGCTGGCCTCCACAGAGACAAGCAGAATACACTAGAGCACAACAGAGCGCAGAAGCCACCGCATTGCAGTGAATAGCACTTAGGCCGTATATATCCTAGCATAACATTACCTAAGCTATCATAACCAACCGCTGCATATCTGAATATGTGCCGCGACCACAGCTGCTGGGATCCCCAGAGCCAATCAGAGTATGGTAGAGCACAGCAGATCACAGAACCCCCCAGAAAAATAGTGTACACCACGAAAGTCACAGCTACCCTTACCAAACGCAGCCTAACCTTACCAAGCCAAACATAACCTAACCCAAAATAACGTGCCACGTCCACTATTGCTGTCCTCCCCAGAGTCGCACATGGTATCGTAGAGCAATGTAGAGCGCAGAAATACACCGAATAGCAGTGTGTGTTACAATAGTCTAGGATATCCTAGTCAAACCTGGCCTAACCTAACCTAACCAAACATAGCATTTCTGGACACAACATGCCGCGACCACTGCTGCAGCGACACTCCGAGCAAAGCAGAATATAGCACGGCACATTAGATGATAGAAGTCCCCGAATAACAGAGTATAGCACGAAAGCCAAACCTAACATAACCGAACTTAGTTCAACCTGACACAACCAAACATAACCTGGCTCAAAATAACGTGCCCGACAACAATCACTCGCCCCCACAGAGCCGAACAGTGAATAGTATTGTAATGTAGAGCGCAGATATCCACCGAATAGCAGTTTACAGCACAAAGGTCAAAGAAATTCTAACCGGGCATTCCTAATCTAACCTAACGATACGTAACCTTACTCAACCTAACGTGCCGGGACCACTAACACTGGACGCCCCAAAGCCAAGCAGAGCATAATAGAGCGCATTAGAGGGAAGAGATCCGCTGAACAGCAGTGTATAGCTCAAAAGTCGAGGTAACATATCCTAAGCTAGCCAAACGTAACATAACCGAACGTAACCTAACTCAACCGAACAGGACTAGACCATTCTTGCTGGCCTTCACAGATACAAGCCGAATGTACTATGGAGCAGTTGTGCGCAGAAATACACCGCACTATAGTGAACAGCACAAGAGTCGCAGATTTCCTAAACTTATCTAACCAAACCAAACGTAGCATCTCTCAACCTAACGAGCCGCGGCCCCTGCTCCTGGCTTCCCCATAGCCTAGCGGAATGTAGTAGAGCACAGTGGATCACAGGAACTCACCGAAGAACTGGGTATTGCACGGAAGTCAAAACGTCCCTGCTCGAGCATAGCCTAACCTAACATCACCAAACGTAACATAATTGCACGGAAGTCAAAACGTCCCTGCTCGAGCATAGCCTAACCTAACATGACCAAACGTAACATAACCCAACGTAACGTCCCACGACCACTACTGCTCCCCTCCCCTGAGTCAAGCAGAGTGCAATTTACAGTGCAGAGAGGAATTTATAGCGCTGAAATCCTCAGAATAACAGTTTACAGCACAAAGGTCAAGGACACCCTAACCGAGCCTTCGTAACATAACGTATCGAAACATAACCTAACTCAACCTAATATGACGAGACAATTATTGCTGGCCTCCACAAAGACGAGGAGAATCTACAAGAGAACAGTAGTGCGCAGAAACCCACCGTATTGCAGTGAATAGCGTAGAAGGCGTAGATATCCTAAAATATCCTTACATAACCTAACCAAGCCATACGTAACACAACTCAACCTAACGTGCCGAGACAACTATTGCTGACCACCACAGAGACAAGTAGAGTATACCAGAGCACAGTAGTTCGCGGAATTCCTCCGCACTGCAGTGAATAGCACAAAAGTCGAAGATATCCTGACATAACCTGGCCTAACCTGACTTAACCGAACGTAGCGTAACTCAACAAAGCGTGCAACAACCACAACTGCCGGACTCCACAGATCAGGGCAGAATACTGTAGAGGACAGTAGATCACAGGAACCCGCCGGATAATAGCGTATAGCACGAAAGTCAAAGCCGCAGAGGCTAACATAGCAAGATCAAACGTAGCCTAAATCAACATAACGTCACGCGAACGCTGCTGTCCGCCACAGGGCCAAGCATAATATAGTAGAGCACAGTCGAGTGCGGAAATCCTCCGAAGAGCAGTGTATAGCGCGAAAGTCAAGTATAACCTGTCCGAGCTTTGCATAACCAAACCTAACCAAACGTAACATAACTCAACCTAACCTGTCGTGAACGCTATTGCTGGCCTCCCCAAAGTCAAGCGGAACACGTCAGTGGAGTGTAGACCGCAGAAATCTATGTAATCGCTGTCTGTATCAGAAAAGTCGAAGCTAGGCAAGCCTAACCAAAACCTACGTGGCATAACCAAGCATAGCCTGACACAACCTAACGTGCCGACAACGCTATTGCTGACGTCCTCAGAGCCAAGCAGGACTTACTACAGCACAGTAGAGCGCAGAAGTCCACCGAATAGCAGCGCACAGCGCAAGAGATAAAGCTATCCTGATCAAACATTGTCCAACCCAACCTAACCGAACGTAACCCGACTCAACATAACGTGCCGAGACCACTATTGCTGGCCTTCTCAGAGCCAAGCTGAGGATATTAAAGCACAGTAGGGAGCAGAAATCCACCTAATAGCTGACTGTTGCAATAAAGGCAAAGCTATCTTCTTCTAACCTACCCAACCGTAACATATCCAATTGTAACGTATCTCAATCTAACGTGCCGAGATCGCTATTACTGCCCTCCCCAGAGCAAACAAGGACACACTAGAGCAAGCAGAGCGCTGAAACCAACCGAATAGCAGCGTACAGCGCAAAAGGTAATGTCATCCTGACCAAACATTGCTTTCCCAAACATAACCGAACGTAACTTGACTGAACATAACGTGCCGTGACGGCTGTTGCTGACCTTCCCAGAGCTGAGCTGAAAACATTAGAGCACTGTAGGGGGCTCAAATATACCTAACAGTAGAATAAAGCGCTAAAGTCAAAGCTATCTTCTCCTAACCTAACCAATCGCAACATAACCAAACGTAACCTAACTGAACCTAACGTGCGGCGACCACTACTGCTGGCCTCAGCAGAGCCGATCAGGACAAATTAGTGGTGAGTAGAATCTAGAAATCCGTCGTGTCGCAGTGTATATAAGAAGAGTCAAAGCTACCCAAACCTAACCCAGACAACCAGAACATAGCCAAACATAGCCAAACTCAACCTAACGTACGGACACCTCTGTCGCTGCACTCCTAGGGCCAAGCAGGACACACTAGAGCACAGTAGAGCGCAGAAGTCCTCCGAACAGCAGTGTACATCACACAAGTTAAAGCTGTCCTGACAAAACTTAGCCTGATATAACCTAAGCGAACGTAACCTGACAAAATGCATCATGCAGGGGCCACTATAGCTGGACCTCCCAGAGCCAAGCTGAAGGCGTTAGAGCATTGCAGGGCGCAGAAATCCACCTAATAGCAGAATATAGCACGAAGGTCAAAGGTACATCTCCTAACTTAACCAACCGTACGTAACATAACTCAACCTAACGTGCCGCGACCGCTATTGCTGGTCTTCCCAGAGCAATGCTGAAGATATTTTAGCACTGCAGGGCGCATAAATCCACCTAAGAGCAGACCATAGGTCTAAAGTCCTAGCTATCCTCTCCTAACCAAATGAATCGTAACATAGCCGAACGCATCCTAGCGGTGGATTTCTGCGCTCTACTGTGATCTAATATGTCCTGCTTGGTCCTGGGGTGGCCAGCAATAGTGGCGGCTGTACGTTAGGTAGAGCTTGGTTACCTTTGGTATTGTCACGATTGGTTAGGTTAGGATAGGGTAGTTATACCTTCTGCGCTATACACTGATATTCGTTGGGTTTCTCCGCTCTACCGCGCTCTGATATGCTCTCCTCTATTCTGGGGAGGCCAGAGATTGTGGCCGCGGCACGTTAAGTTATGTTAGGTTACGTTTGGTTAGGTTATGTTAGCATCGGTTAGGTTTGAATAGCTTCGAACCTTCTGCTATACACTGCCATTCCATTGACATCTGCGCTCTATTCTCCTCCAGTATGTTCTGCTTAGCAACGGGCGGCCAACAATAACGGTCCAGGCACGTTAGGTGATGTTAGGTTGCGTTTGGGTGTGCTAGGTTTGGCTTGGATAGGGTAGGATAACACTGACCTTTGCGCTGCACACTGCTATTCGGTGGGTACCTGCGCTCTACTGCGCTCTAGTATGTCCTGCTTGGCGTTTGGGAGGGCAGCAATAGCAGTCTCGGCACGTTAGGTTTATATGGGCTACATTTGGCTATGTCCTGCTCGTATGGGTTGGGTTTGGGTCGTTTTGACTTTACTGTTGTACACTGCTATTCTATGGATTTCTGCGTTTCACTCTCCACTAATGTGTTCTGCACGGCTCTGGGGAGGCCACCCATAGTATTCGCGGCACGTTAGGCCGAGCTGTATTACGTTTGCATATGTTACGATTGGTTAGGTTTAGAGTGGTAGCTTTGTCCTGGATACAATGGTCTGCTATTAGGTGGATTTCTGCGCCCACAGTGCTCTAATGCCTTCAGCTTGGCTCTGGTTAGGCCAGCAATACGGGTCACGGCACGTTATGTTGAGGCAGGTTACGTTCCGTTAGGTTGGGTTCGGCTATGTTTGGCCAGTATAGTTTTAACTTTCGTTTTGTACACTGCTATATGGTGGACTTCTGCGCTCTACTGTGCCATAGCTTGTCCTGCTCTGCTCTGGAACGGGCAGCAATAGCGGTCTCGGCACGTTGGTTTGAGTTAGGCTATGCTTGGTTATGCTCTGTTGGTTTGGGTTTGGTTTGGGTAGATTCGACTTTTCAGATATACACAGCGAATTTATGGATTTCTGCGTCCTACTCTCCAATAGTGTGTTCTGCTTGACTCTGGTAAGATCAGCAAGGGTGGCCGCGGCACGTTAGGTTTTGTTATGTTGCGTTCGGTTATGTTACGATGGGTTAGGTTAGGAGAGGATAGCTCTGTCTTTAAAGATATAGTCCGTTTTTAGGTGGATTTCTGTACTCTACGGTGCTCTAATATCTTCAACTTCGCTATGGGAAGGCCACCAATAATGACCTCGGCACGTTAAGTTGAGAAAGGTTACGTTCTGCTTGGTTGGGTTAGGCTATGTTTTGTCAGGATATCTTCAACTTTAGTGCTGTTCACTGCTTTTCGGTGGATTTCTGCGCTCTACTGTGCTCTAGTATGTCCTGCCTTGCTCTGGGTGGCAGCAATAGCGGTCACGGCACTTTGAGTTTTGTTAGGATGTTTGGCTATGTTCTGTTTGTTTGGGTTAGGTTAGGGTAGATTTGACTTTTCTGATACGCACTGCATTTCTATAGACTTCTACATTCTACTCTCCGGTAATGTGTTCTGGCTGGATCTGGGGAGTCTGCAAATGCTGTGTCTGCACATTACGTTATGTTAGACTTCGTTTTGTTAGGTTAGGTATGGTGAGGTTTTCTTAGGGTATTTTTGACCTTTGACTTACGCTGCAATACGCCGGATTTCTGCGCTCTACTATGCCTTGGTATATTCTGATTGGCTGTGCGGGGTCAGCAATATAGGTCTAGCACGTTAGATTGAGTTAGGTTACGTTTTGGTATGCTATGTTTGGTTAGGTTATGCTAGGGTAACTCTTCTTTTGGGCTGTAAGCTGCTATTCGGCGGATTTCTGCTCATACTATGATCTAATATGTTCTGCTTTGTTCTAGTCAGGCCAGAAATAGTTGCCTCATCGCATTAGATTTTGTTAGGTTACGTTTGCTTGGGTTCGGTTTGTTTCGGTGTGGTTAGGCTACCTTTGTCTTCTGCTATGTACGTTCAAATGAGTTGGGTTTCTGCGCTCTACTGTGTTCTTGTAGGTTCCACTTGGCCCTGGGGAGGACAGCAATAGTGGTTGCGTCACTAAAGGCTGAGTTAGGTTACGCTTGGTCACGATAAGGTTGGCTATGTTAGGAGAGGATAGCTCTGACTTTAGAGCCATTGTCTGGTATTAGGTGAGTTCCTCCGACCGAGAGTGCTCCAGAAGTTTCAGCTTGGCTCGGGGAAGGCCAGCAATAGCTTTCTCGGCACGTTATGCTGAGTCAGGTTACGTCAGGTTAGGTTAGGCTAGGCGATGTTTTGTCAGTTTAGCTTTATCCTTTCTGCTCCACACTGCTCTTCGGTGGTTTTCTGCGAGATACTGTGCTCTCGTATGCCTTGCTTGGCTCTGGGTAGCGCAGAAATGGCGGTCTCGGCACGATAAGTTGAGTTATGGTATGTTTGGTTATATTCTGTTGGTTTGGGCTAGGTTTGGCTACCTTTGACTCTTCTGATATACACTGCGATTCTATGGATTTTTGCGAGCTACTCTCCACTCGTTTGTTCTGCTTGCCTCCGGGAGGTAAACAATAGTGTTCGCGGCATGTAAGGTTGAGTAATGTTTCGTTCGATTATGTTACGATTGGCTATGTTAGGATAGGGTAGCTTTGACTTTATTGGTATAGTCTGCTATTAGCTGGATTTCTGCGACTTAGGGTGCTTCAATATATGCAGCTCGGCTCTGGGAAGGCCAGCAATGGTGGGCTCGTCTCGTGATGTTGAGTCAAGTTTCGTTCAGATAGGCTGGGTTAGGCCATATTTTGTTAGGACAGCTTAAACTTTTATGCTATACGCTGCTTTCGGTGGATTTCTGCAACTTACTGTGCCCTAGTTTGTCCTGCTTGGCTCCTGGGGATGCAGCAATATCGGTCTCGGTACGATAGTTTGAGTTATGTTTCGGTTGGTTAGTTTAGGAGAGCATGGTTTTGCCTTTAGTGCTGTATCCTGCTATTACGTGGATTCCTGCGCCCTGCCGTGCTCTAATGTTTTCAGCTTGGCTCTGGCCTGACGAGCAAGGCTGGTATCGGCATGTTATGATGAGTCAGGCTGCGTTCGGTTAGGTTGGGTTAGGCTTCATTTGGAGCGGATGGCTTTAACTTTTGTGCTGCACGCTGCTATCCGGTGGCTTTCTGCCCTTTGCTGTGCTCTGGTATGTCATGCTTGGCTCCGGGGAGGGCAAGAATAGCGGTCTCGGCACGTTAGGTTGTGTCAGGCTACGTTCGGTTATGTTGGGCAAGGCTATGTTTGGTCAGGTTAGCTTTAACTTCAGTGCTGCGCAATGGTATTCAGTGCATTTATGCGCTCTACTGTGCTCTAGTATGAACTGCTTGGCTCTGTGAGGGGCAACAATAGCGGCCACGGCGCGTTAGTTTGTGTCAGACAATGCTTTGCTATGTTCCGTTAGTTTGGTTTATGCTTGGGTAGCTTGGACCTTTCTTATATACACTGCGGGTCTTTGGCTTCCTGCGTTCTACGCACACTTATGTGCTTTACTTTGTTCTGGGGATGGCAGCAATAGTGGCAGCAACACATTAGGTTCAGTTAGGTTAGGTTTAGTTATGTTACGATTGGTTATGTTAGGAGAGGGTAGCTTTGACTTTAGAGATACAGTCTACCATTAGGTGGACTCCTGTGGCCCGCAGCGCTATAATATTTCGAGCTTGGCTGTGGGAAGGCCAGCGATATTGGTCGCGGCACGTTATGCTGATTCAGGTTACATTCGCTTAGTTTGGGTTAGGCTAAGTTTGGTCAGAATACGTCAAACATTTGTGCTGCAAAGTGCTATTCGAAGGATTACTGCGATCTACAGTGCTCTGGTATGATCTGCTTGGCTCTCGGTAGGGCAGCAGTAGCGGTATCGGTACGTTAGGCTGAGTTAGTCTATGTTTGGCTATGTTCTCACGGTCCGGGTTAGGCTTGGGTCGCTTTGACGTTTCTGATATACACTGCGGTTCTGTGGATTTCTGCCTTATACTCTCCACTAGTGTGCTGTGCATGGATCTTGGGAGGCCAGCAATAGTGGTCTCGGCACATTATGCTGTGTTAGGTTACGTTCGATTAATTTGAGTTAGGCTTTGTTTGGTTAGAATATCTGAAACTTTGGTGCTGTACACATCTATTCCGAGGATATCCGCGATCTACACTGTTCTAGTATGCCCCGCTGCGCTCTAGCGTCCGCAGCAATAGCGGCCTCGGCACGTTGGGTTGCGTTATTCTATGTTTGATTATGTTCTGTTGGTGTGGTTTAGGCTTGGGCAGCTTTGGCTTTTCTGACGTACACTGCGATTCCATGGATTTCTGCGTTCAACGCTCCTGTAACGTGTTCTGCATAGCGCTGTGGAGGACACCAATTGCGGTTGCGGCACGTTAGGTGGTGTTAGGTTACGTTTGGTTTTGTTACGTTTGGCTAGGTTAGGAGAGAATAGCTTTGACTTTAGTGGTGTAGTCTGCTAGTAGGTGGATTTCTGCGACCTACATTGCCCTAAACGTTTTCAGCTTCGCTCTGCGAAGGCTAGCAACATTTGTATCGGCACGTTATGTTGTATCAGGTTACGCTCTGTTAGGTTATGTTAGCTTGTGGTATGTCTGGGTTCATATGACTTTTGCCGTATACACCGCGGTTCCATGGACTTCTTCGCCCCACTGTCCTCTAGTAAGTTCTGCTCGACTCTGTGGAAACCAGCAATAGTGGTCGGGGTACGTTAGGTTGAGTTGTGTTACGTCTGGAGTTGTAAAGCTTGGATATACTAAGAAAGGATATCTTCGACTTTTGTGCTATACACTTCTATTCGGTGGACTTCTGCGCTCCAGCGAGCTCTAGTATGTTATGCTTGCCTCTGGTGTTGACAGCAACAGTGGTCTCGTTAAGTTAGTTTGAGCTATGCTACGTTCGGGTGTGTTACGTTTTGCGTGGTTAGGAAGTGGAAGTCCATACTTTTGCGCTATTCACTGTTGTCCGCGGATTTCTGCGCTCTACTGCGTTCTAATATTTTCTGCTTGGCGCCGAGGACGCCAGCGATAGTGACCTCGGCTCGTTAGGTCGAGTTATGTTACATTCGGTTATGTTAGGTTTGGACAGGTTAGGTCAGGGCATCTTCACCTTTTGTGCTGCTCAATGCAATGCTATGGGATTCTGCGCACTACTGTGCTTTGGTACATTCTGCTTGCCTCTGTGGATGCCGACAATAATAGTCGCGTCTTGTTAGGTCGAGCCAGACTACGTGTGTGTGTCACGTTTGGCTAGGTTGGGCTGGCTACTTTTATTTTTGTGCTATACACAGCATTACGGTGGATTTCTGCGCCCTGCTGTGCTCTATTATATTCTGCTTGGACCTGTGGATACAAGCAGTCGCGGCCTGGGCACGTTGGATTGTGTTACGCCACGCTTGTATATGTAACGTTTGGTGGGGTTAGGATAGGATGGTTCAGACTATTGAGCTATAATCTGCTATCCGCGAATTTCTGCGCTCTACTGTTCTTCAGTGTGCTCTGCTTGGCTCTGCTGTGGCCAGTAATAGTGGTCTCGGCACGTTAGGTTGAGTTCGGTTATGTATCGTTGGGTTTGATTCGGAAGGTTTGGTTAGGGTATACTTGACTTTTGTGCTATACACTGATATGCGGTACATTTCCGCGCCCTACATTGCTTCACTATACTCCGTTCGACTATGTGGAGGCGAGCAGTTGTTGTCGTGGCACGTTGGCTCTAGTTAGGTTACGTTCGGTTAGGTTGGGTTAGGTAATTTCGGTTAGGGTATCCCTGACTTTCGTCCTTTACGATGCTATTTGTTGGATTTCTGTGTTCTAATGTGCTGTACTATATTGTGCTTGGCTTCGGGGAAGCCGGCAGCAGTGGTCGCGACACGATTTGTTGAGTTACGCTACGTTCATATATGTCACGTTTGGTCAGCTTAGGATAGAGCATATTAGACTTTTGCGCCATACGCTGCTATTCGGCAGATTTTAGCCCCCTACTGTGCTATAATATGTCCTGTTCGGCTCTGGGTTTGCCAGTAATGGTGGTCTCGTTACGTTATGTTGAGATAGTTTTCTTTTCGTCAGGTCAGGTTAGGAATGCTCGGTTAGGATTTCCTTGACTTTTCTGTCATACGCTGCTATTCGGTTGATCCCTACGTTCAACATTGCTCTACTATACTCTGCTCGGCCCCGGGGACGTGAGCAGTAGTGGTCGCGGCGCGTAAGTTCCAGTTATGCTATGGTGGTTCAGATCAGGTTAGGCTATGTTTGGTCAGGATAGCTTTGTCTTTCGTGCTATACACTGTTGTACGGTGGATTTCTCTGATCTATTGTGCCCCACTACTTTCTGCATGGCTCTGGGGAGGCCAGTAGCAGTTGCCGCGGCACGTTATGTTGAGCTACACTACGTGTAGTTTGGTTAGCTTAGGTCATGTCATGTTAGTATATCTTCGTCTGTTGTGCTGCACACTGCAATACGGTTGATCTCTGCGCTCTACATTGCTCTACTGTACTCAGCTCGACGCTGTGGTGGCGAGCAATAGTGGCCGTGGAACGTTAGGTTCCGATACGTTATGACCGGTTATGTCAGGCTTGGCTGTGTTTGATTAGAGTAGCAGAGACGCTCGCACTATACACTACTATGTGGTAGATTCCTCTGACCCAGAGTGCTCTAGTATATTCTGTATGGCTCTGGGGATGCCAGCAGCAGTGGCCGCGGCACGTTAAGTTGATCTATGCTACGCTTGGTTAGGTTATGTAAGGTCAGGTTAGGTTAGGACGACTTCGACTTCCGTGCTGTACACTGCTATTCGGTTGATTTTTGCGCTCTGCATTTCTCTGCAATACGCTGCTCGTCTCCGGGGAGCGAGAAATAGTGGTTGCGGCACGATAGGCTGAGTCGGGTTACGTTTCGTTAGGTTAGGTTAGGACAGGTTAGGTCAGAGTATGTTTGACTTTCCTGATATACACTGCAATGCGGTGAATATCTGCGCCCTGCTGTGCTCTAGCATATTCTACCCGGCTCTGGGTAGGCCAACAATAGTGGTCTCGGCACGTTAGGTTGAGCTATGCTATGTTCGGTCGTTTTACGTTTGGTGAGGTTAGGATATTATATTTCCGACTTTTGTGCTATACGCTGCTATACGCGGATTTCTGCGCTCTACCGTTTTCTCATACTTTCAGCTTGGCTCTGTGGAAGCCAGCAATAGTGGTCTCGGCACGATTTGTTGAGTCGTGCTACGTTTGATTAGGTTAGGTTATGAAGACTTGGTTTCGATTTCTTAGACGTTTGCCATGCACGCTGCTATATGGTCGATTCCTACGCTCTACATTGCTCTACTACAATCTGCTGGACACTGGGGAGGCGAGCAATTGTGTTCGTGACATTATAGGTCGGGTTATGTTTCGTTTGAATAGGATGGGTTACGTTTAGTTTGGTTAGGTTAGCGTTGTCTTTCGTGCAATACACGGATTTCGGTGGTTTTCTGTGGTCTGCAGTGCTCTACTCTATGCTGCTTGTCTCTGCGTATGCCAGCAGTAGTGGTCGCGGCACGTTCTGTTGAGTTACGCTACGTTTGGTTAGGTTAGGTTGGGCCAGGTTGGGTTAGGGTATCTTCGACTTTTGTGCTATACACTGCTATTCGATGTATTTCTGCGCTCTACATTGCTCGGTACCATTCTCTGCCCGACTCTGGAAGGCGAGTGACAGTGCTGGTGGCACGACAAGTTGAGTTAGGTTCCGTTCCGTTAGGGTTGGTTAGGCTAAGTTTGGTCAGGATAGCTCCGATGTTCGTACTGTACACTGCTTTTCGGTAGATTTCTGTGATCGATTGTGCTCTAGTTTATTCTACCTGGCTCTGGGAATGAAACCTGTAGTTGTCTCGTCGTGTTAGTTTGAGATATGCAACGTTTGGACATGTTACGTTTGGCTACGGTATGATAGCATACTTTGACTTTCACGCTACATACCTTTTTTCAGTGCATTCCGGTGATATACAGTGATCTACTATATTCTGCATGTCTCCGCGAATGCCAGCAGCAGTGGTCGCGGCACGTCAGGTTGAGTTATGTTACGTTTGGTTAGTTTAGGTTAGGATCAGTTTGGTCAGGGTAGCTTCGACTTTCGTGCCATATACTGTCATTCGGTGGATTTCTGCGCTCCATATTGCTCTACTGTTCCCTGATAGAGTCTGGGGAGGAGAGTAAGAGTAGTCCTGACACTTCATGTGAGTTACGTTACGTTTGGTTTGGTTAGGGTACGCCAAGTTTTGTCAGGATAACTACTACTTTCGTGCTATACCGTTGTACGGTAGATTTCTGTGATCTACTGTGCTCTACTTCATTCCTCGTTGCCCTGGATGTCCAGGGGCAGTGGCTGCGACACGCCATATTGTGTTATGCTGCGTTCGGTTTGGCCAGCTTAGGTCAGGTTAGGAAAGGATGTCTACGGTTTCTGTTACTTTCGTGCTATACCGTTGTACGGTAGATTTCTGTGATCTACTGTGCTCTACTTCATTCCTCGTTGCTCTGGATGTCCAGGGGCAGTGGCTGCGACACGCCATATTGTGTTATGCTGCGTTCGGTTTGGCTAGCTTAGGTCAGGTTAGGTAAGGATGTCTACGGTTTCTGTGCTATTCACTGCAATGAGGTGGATTTCTGCGCTCTACTGTGCTCCAATGTGCCCTGATTGCCTCTGTGGTGGCCAGTAATAGTGATCTCGGCACGTTAGGTTGACTTACGTTACGTATAGTTGTGTTAAGTTAGGAATGTTTCGTTAGGGTTTCTTTGACCTTTGTGCTATACACTGCTATTCGGTGAATTTCCGCGCTCTACATTGCTCCACTATACTCCGCTCGACTATGGGGAGGCGAGCAGTGGTTGTCGTAGCATATTAGCTTGGGTTAGGATACGTGTGGTTTGGGCAGGTTAGGTTAATTTCGGGTGAATGGATATGACTTTCTTACTATACGATATGATGTGTTGTATTCCTGTGATCTAACGTGCTCTGCCATATTGCGCTTGGCTTTGCGGACGCCAGCAGCAGTGGTCGCGGCACGTTATGTTGAGTCACTTTACGTTCCGTAAGGTTGGTTAGATCGGGTTATGTTAGTATATCTTCGATTTCTGTGCTGTTCACCGCTATTCGCGCATTTCTGCGCCCTAATTTTTTCTAATATTCTTTGCATGGATCTGGGGAGGCCAGCAATATCCATCTCGGCACGTTACGTTGAGTCAGGTTACGCGCGAATATGTTGAGTTTGGCAAAGTTTGGTCAGAGTAGCTCTAACTTTTGTGCTCTACACTGCTTTTCGATGGATTTCTGCACTCTTCTGTGCTCAAGTTCGTCCAGCTTTGCTCTGCGGATGGCAGCAAAATCAGTCTCGGCACGATAGGTTTAGTCGGGCTATGTATGCTTATGTTCTGTTGGTCTGGGTTATGTCTTGGTAGCTTTGTCCTTTCTGATATACACTGCGATTCTACGGATTTCTAAATTCTATTCTCAACTAGTGTGACATGCTTGGCTCTGCTGTGGGCAGCAATAGCTTTCCCGGCAAGTTAGGTTGAGGTAGGCTATGTTGGGTTATGTTCCGTTGGTTTTAGTTAGGCATAGCTAGCCTTGCCTTTTCTGATATACAGGGCGATTCTATGGATTTCTGCGCTCTACTTCTCTGTAGTATGCCCTGCTTGGCTCTGGCGAGGGCGGCAATAGCTGTCTCGACACGTTAGCTTCAGTTAGGCTATGTTTGCATATGATGTATTGGTTTGGGTTTGATTTGGGTAGCTTCGACTTCTCTGATATACACTACAATTATATGGATTTCTGCGTTCTACTCTCCACTAATGTGTTCTGCTTGGGTCACTGGGGGCCAGCAATAGTGGTCGCGGCACGTTGGGTTGAATTATGTTACGCTCGTTTAAGTAACGTTTGGATAAGTTAGAAGAGGGTATCTCTGACTTTCGCGCTATAGCCTGCTGTTAGGTGGATTTCTGTGCCCTACTCTGATCTAATGTTATTAGCTTTGCTCTGGGATGGCCAGCAATAGCGGTCTCGGTACGTTATGTTGAGTCAGGCTGCGGTTGGTTTGGTTGGGTTAGGCAAACGTTGGTCAGGGTGGTATTAACTTATATGCTGTACGCTGTTAATCGGTGGATTTCTGCGTTGCACTGTGCTCTGGTATGCCTTGCTTGGCTCTGAGGAGGGCAGAAATCGCGGTCTCGGCACGTTAGTTTCTGTTAGGCTATGTTTGCCCATGTTCTGCTGTTTTGGGTTAGGCTTGGGTAGCTTTGACTTTTCAGGTGCACACTGCGATGCTATGGGTTACAACGTTCTACTCTCCGCTAACGTATTCTGCTTATATCAGGGTAGGCCAGCCATAGTGGTCTCTGCACTTCACGCTGGGTTAGGTTACGTTCGGATAGGTTGGGTTATGCCAAGTTTGGTTGGGATTGCTTTAACTTTTCTGCTGTACACATTTGTTCGGTGGAATCCTGCGGTCAACCTGTGCTCTAGTATGTCCTGCTGGGCCCTGGGGCTGGCAGCAGTAGCGCTCTCGGCACGTTAGGTTGAGTTAGGCTACGTTTGGCTCTTTCCAGTTTGTTTTGGTTAGGTATGTGCAGCTTCGACTTTTCTGGTGTACAATGTGGTTCCATGGACATCTGCATTCTACTCTCCATTAAAGTCTCCCGTTTGTCTTTGTGGAGGCCTGCAATAGTGGTCGCGGCGCGTTGGTCTGAGATTGGTTACGTTTGGTTATGCTACGATTGGTTAGGTTAGGAGAGGTTTGCCTTGTCTTTAGTGCTATAGTCTGATACTAGACGTATCTCTGCGCCCTACACTGCTCTAACATGTTCTGTTTGGCTTTAGGAAGTCCAACAGTAGTGCTTTCGGCACATTATGTTGAGTCACGTTACGTTCAGTCAGGTTGGGCTACGCTAAGTTTGGTTATGGTATATTTAACTTGCGTGCTGTACACAGCTATTCGGTGGATTTCTACGGCCAACTGTGCTCTAGGATGCCCTGTTTGACTAGGGGGAGGGCAGCAATAGCGGCCTCGGCACGTTAAGTTTATTTATGCTATGTTTGGTTATGTTCTGTTGCTTCGTGTTAGGCTTGGGCAACTTTGACTTTTCTGATATACACAGTGGTTATAAGGATTTCCACGTTATACTCTCTACTAATGCCTTCTGCTTGGCTCTGGGGTTGCCAGCAATAGTCTTCGCGGGCGTTACGTTGAGTTGTGATGCGCTTGGATACATTACGATTGGTTAGGTTTGTGGAGGATAGCTACGACTTTAGTGCTACAGTCTGCTATTAGATGTATTTCTGCTCCCTACGGTGCTCTAAGGTGCTCAGCTTTGCCTCTGGGAATGCCAGGAATAGCGGTGTCGGCACGTTACGTTGAATCAGGTTACTTTCAGATAGGTTGGCTTAGGCTAAGTTGGTCAGTGTAGCTTTAGATTTTGCGCTGTACACTTCCATTTCGTGGATTTCTGTGATCTTGGTGACTCTAGAATAACCTGCTTGGCTCTGGCGTCGGCAACAATAACAGTCTCGGCTTGTTAGGCTTGGTTAAGCTATGTTTGGTTATGCTCTGTTCGTTTGGGATATGTTTGGGTAGCTTTGACTTCTCTGATGTACACTACAACTCTGTGGATTTCTGCGTTCTACTCTCCATTACTGTGGTCCGCTTGGCTCTGGCCAGGCTTTCAGTAGTTGTCGCGGCAAGTTAGACTGTGGTAGGTAACGTTATGTTATGTTATGATTGGTTATGTTAGAGACGGTAGGATTGACTTTTGTGTTATATTCTGCTGTTATATGAGTTTCTGCGTCCTGCTATGCTCTGATATATTCAGCCTGGCAGTGGTGAGACCAGCAATAGTGGTCTCGGCACGTTATATCCGCTAAGGTTTCCTTCGGTTTGGCTGGGTGAAGCTAAGTTTTCTTAGGATAGCTTTATCTTCGTTGTTGTGCACTGCTTCTCGTAGGACTTCTGCGTTGTGCTGTGCTCTAGTACGCTCTGCTTGGCTTTGCGGGCGGGCGTGGGGGGGGGCAGCAATATCTGCTTCGGCAAGCAAGTTTGTGTTACGCTATGTTTGCTTATGTTCTGTTGGTTTGGGTTAGGTTTGGGTAGCTTTGAGTTTCCAGATATACACTCCGATTATATGGGTTTCTGCGTTCTACTCTCCACTATCGTGTTCTGCGTGGCTCTGCAGAGACCAGCAATAGTGTTTGCGGCACGTTAGGTTGCACTATGTCCCGTTCTTCTATGTAACGCTTAGCTATGTTAGGAGAGGATAGCATTGACATTAGTGGTATAGTCTGCTATTAGGTGGGCCTCTGCGCCCTGCAGTGCTTTAACATTTTCAGCTTTGCTCCGGGAAGGCCAGCAACAGTGATCTCGTGTTGTTATGATGAGTCAGGTTACGTCCGGTTAGGTTGCGTCAAGCACAGTTTGGTCATGATAGCTATAGCTTGTGTGCTGTACGCTGCTACTCGGTGGATTTCTGCGCTCCACTGTGCCCAAGTATCTCCTGCTTGGCTCTGTGGAGGGCAGCAATAGCGGTCTCGGCACGTAAGGTTGATATATGCTATATTTGATTTTGTCCTGTTGGTTTGGTTTGGGCACGGCTAGCTTTGACTTTTCCTGTATACAGTGCCATGATATGGATCTCTGTCCTCTACACTAAACTGGTGTGTTTCGCTCGACTCTGTGGAGGCCAGAAATCGTGGTAGCGGCGCGTAGGGTTCTGTTTGGTTACGTTTGGTTATCTTACGATTGGTTAGGTTAGGAGTTGATGCCTTTGACTGTAGTGCTACAGTCTGCAATTCGGAGGAATTCTGCGCACTACTGTGCTGTAGCATGTCCTGCTTGGTTCAGGGGCGGCCAACAATAGCGGTCCCGGCGCGTTGTGTTGAGTCAGGGTATGTTTGGTCATGTTGTGTTGGTTTGGGTTAGCTTTGGGTAACTGACTTTTCCGATATGCACTGCGATTCTATGGATTTCGGCGTCCTACACTCCACTAATGGGTTCTGCTTGGCTCTGGGAAGCCAGCAATACTTGTCGGTTCACGTTAGTTTGAGCTAGGTTAGGATTGGTTATTTTACGATTAGTTAGGTTAGGTGGTGATGGCTTTGACTTTAGTGCAATGGTCTGCTATTGGCTGGATTTCTGCTCTCTAACTTGCTTTAGTATATTCAGCTTGGCCCTGGGAAGGCCAACGTGTTCTCGGCACGTTTATTGGCTGGATTTCTGCTCTCTAACTTGCTTTAGTATATTCAGCTTGGCCCTGGGAAGGCCAACAATAGTGTTCTCGGCACGTTATATTTGGACATGTCATGTACGGTTAGGTTGGACGTGCCGTGATTGGTCGGGATAGGTTTAGCTTCTTGCTGTACAATGCTATTCGGTGGATTCCTGCGCTATACTGAGCTCTAGTATGTCCTGCTTGGCCCTGGGGAGGCCAATAGTGGTGGTCGTGGCACGTCAAGCTAAGTTAGGAAACGTATGGTTATGTTACGATTCTTTTGGCTAGGATAGGATAGCCACGCCCTTAGTGTTATTGTCTGCCATTAGGTGGATTCCTGCCACCTACAGCGCTCTAATTTTTTCAGCTTGGCTCTGACAAGGTCAACAACAGTGGTCTCGGCACGTTCGGTTGAGATAGGTTACGTTTGGTTAAGTTAAGTTTGGTTAGGTTAGGGGAAGATAGCTTTGACTTTAGTGCCACAGTCTGTTATTATGTGGATTTCTGCGCCCTACAGTGCTCTAATGTTTCAGCTTGGCTCCGGGAAGACCAGCAGTGGTGGTCTCCGTAGGGCATGTTGAAACAGGTTACGTTCGGTTATGTTGGGTTGGGCTAAGTTTGATTTGGGTAGCTTTAACTATCGCTCTGTACACTGATGTATGGTGGATATCTGCGATATACTGTGCTCTGGTATGTCCTGATTGGCCCTACGGTGTCCAGCAATAGTGATTGCGGCACGATAGCTTGTGTTGTGTTACGTTTGCTTATGGTACGTTTGTATTGGTTAGGAGAGGGGAGCCTTGACTTTTGTCTTATGGTCTGCAATTAGGTAAATTTCTGCGCCATACGGTCCTGCCATGCCTTCAGCTTGGCTCCAGGAAGGTCACAAACAGTAACATCGGCTCGTTATGTTGGGTCAGGTAGCGTTCGGTAAGGTCTGGTTATGCTAAGTTTGGTTAGGATAGCTTCATCTTTTGTGTTGTACATAGCTTTCCGGTGGATTTCTTCTCTCTACTGTGCTCTAGCATGCCCTGCTTGTCTCTGGGGAGGGCAACAATAACCGTATCGTCACGTTGGGTTGTGAAATGCTCTGTTCGTTTATGTTCTGTTGGTTTTGGTTGGGCTGTTGTAGCTTTGACTTTTCTGATATACACTGCGATTCTACGGATTTCTGCGTTGTACACTCCACTAATGTGCCATGCTTGGTTCTGTGGAGACAAGTAATAGTGGTCGCGGCACGTTAGGTTGAGCTAGGGTACTTTTGGTTGTGTTACGATTAGATATGTTACGAGAGGATAGCTTCGACCGTAGTGCCATAGTCTGCTATTAGGTGGATTTCTGCGCAAAACAGTGAGCTAA
Source organism: Eufriesea mexicana (assembly GCF_001483705.2). Lineage (NCBI taxonomy): Eukaryota > Metazoa > Arthropoda > Insecta > Hymenoptera > Apidae > Eufriesea > Eufriesea mexicana. The sequence continues at coordinate 234,074 of NW_016909526.1, read as the reverse complement.
TACATTCGGCTTTGCTCTGCGAAGGCCTGCAACAATGGTCTCTGCGCGTTACGTTGAGTCATGTTACGTCCGGTGGGTTGAGTTAGGATATGTTTTGTGAGGATAGCCTCAACTTATGAGCTGTACACTGCTATTGTTGGTTTGGTTTGGGCACGGCTAGCTTTGACTTTTCCTGTATACAGTGCCATGATATGGATCGCTGTCCTCTACACTTAACTGGTGTGTTCCGCTTGACTCTGTGGAGGCCAGAAATCGTGGTAGCGGCGCGTAAGGTTTGATTAGGTTACGTTTGGTTATCTTTCACTGCTATTGGTGGTATTCCTGCGCTCCACTGTGCTCTAGTTTGTCCTGCTTGGCTGTCGGGATGGCAGCAATAGTGCTCTCGGCACGTTAGGTTTATTTAGGCTATGTTTGTTTATGTTCCGTTGGTTTGGGTTAGGTTTGGATAGCTTAGGCTTTTCTGATATACACTGCAATTCTATGGATTTCTGCGCTCCACTCTCCACTAATGTGTTGTGCTGGGCTCTGGGATGGCCAGCAGTAGCGGTCGCGGAGCGATATGTTGAGTTAGTTTGCGCTTGGCAATGTCACAACAGGCTAGGTTAAGAGAGGATAACTTTGACTTTAGTGCCATAGTCTGCCATTAGTTTGATTCCTGTGCCATACAGTGCTCTAATTCTATCATCGTGACTCTGGGAGGGCCAGGAATAGTGGCCTCTGCACGTCGCGATGTGTCATGTTACGTTCGGTTAGGTTGAGTCAGGCTAAGCTTTGTTAGGATAGCTTTAACTTGTGTGCTGTACACTGCTGTTCTGTCTTCTTCTTGGCTCCGGGGAGGCCAGGAGCAGTGGCCGCGGAACGCAATGCTGGGTTATGCTGCTCCTGGTTAGGTCGGATTAGGTCAGGTTTGGTAAGCATATCTACGGCTTTTGAGCTGTTCCCAGCAATGCGGTGGACTTCTGCACACTACTCTGCCCTAGTACATTCTGCTTGTCTCAGTGGCGGTCTGCAATAGTGGTCCAGTCATGACAGGTTTATTTAGGTTACGTTTCTGTATGTTACGTTTGGCCAGGTTAGCAGAGGCTACTGTGGCATTCGTGCTATGCAATGCTTTCCCTGGATTTCTACGCTCTAATGAGCTCTAATATGTTCTGCTTTGCTCTGGGAAAGCCAGCAATAATGGTCTCAGCTTGTTAGGTTGAGGAAGGTTACTTTCCGTTAGGATAGGTTGGGAAGGCTCGATTAGGATTACTTTGACTGTTTTACTATAGACTGCGATTCGGTTTATTACTGCGCTCTACATTGCTCTAATATATTCTGCTCGACCGTGGGGAGGCGAGCAATAGTGGTCGTGGCACGGTATTTTGGGTTAAGTAGTGTTTGGTTAGGATAGGTTGGGACAAGTATGGTTGGAATAGCCTTGACTTACGTGCTATACACCGTTACTCGATGGATTCCTATGACCTACTGTGCAGTACTATACTCTGCTTGGCTGTGGGGTGCCAGCAGCAGTGGTTCTGGCTTTACGTTCAGTTATACTGCGTTTGGTTATGTTAGGTTAGATTAGGTTATGTTAGGATATCTTCGAATTTTGTGCTGAACACTGCTATTCGGTTGATTTTTGCGCTATTCATTGCCCCACTATGCTCTGCTATCTGTGGTAGTGCCAGCAAAGTGGCTCCTGCAAGTTAGGTTGGGTCTAGTTACGTTTGCGTATGTCAAGATTGGTCAGGTTAGGACAGAATGGCTTAGAATTTTGTGCCATACGCTGCTAGTCGGTGGGTTGCTGCGCTCTACTGTGACCTAATATGATCTGTTTGGCCATCGGGTAGCCAGCAATAGTAATTCTGGCACGTTAGTTTGTGTTAGGTTACGTTTCGTTGGCTTAGGTACGGAAGGCTTGGTTAGGACTTCTTCGGCTTTTGACATATACACTGCTATTCGGAGGATGACGGCTCTTTACACTGCTCTACTATACTCCGCTCGACTCTGTCGCGGCGAGCAAAAGATGACGTGGCTCGTTAGTTTGAGTTAGGTTATGTATGGTTAGGTAAAAGATGACGTGGCACGTTAGTTTGAGTTAGGTTATGTATGGTTAGGTTAGGTTAGGTGGGGTAAAGTTTGGTCTGTATGTCTTTGACTTTCGTGCTCTACACTGCGTTTCCGTGAATTTCTGTGCTCTACGTTGGTCTATTATATTCAGCACGACTATGGAGAGACGAGCATTCGTTGTTGTGGCAAGTTAGCTTGAGCTAGGTTATGTTTGGTTATGTCAGGATATGTGTAGTTTGGTTCTCGTAGCTTCGACTTTCGTGATATACACTGTTATTCGGAGGGTTTCTGTGATCTACTGTACTCTACTATATTCTGCTTAGCTCTGGGGAGACCATGAGCATTGGTAGCGTCAAGTTACTTTGAGCTGTGCTACGTTTTTTAGGTTTGGTTAGTTCAGGTTATGTTTGGATATCTTCAGCTCTTGCGCTATACACTGCTATTCGGTGGATTTCAGCGCTCTACATGGCTCTACTGTGCTCTGCTCGGCTCTGTGCAGGAAGCAATAGCGGTCGTGGCACGTTATGATGAGTTAGATAACGTTTGGTAAGGCTAGGTTAGGCTCAGTTTGGGAATCAGAGCTATGAATTTCGTGGTGTACACTGTTATTCGGAGGATACCTGCGGTCCGAATTTCTCTACAGCGTTCTGATTGGCTCTGGGGATTTCCGCAGCTGTGGTCGCGGCAATTCAGTTTCAGTTATGCTATTTTTGGCTAGGTTAGGATATGCCACGTTGTGACAGGGTATCCTCGACTTTGCAACATACTCGGATTCTAGGTGGATTTCTGCGCTCTACTCTGCTCTAATGTTCTCTGCTCTACTATGGGGAGGCCTGCAGTAGCGACCGCGGCAAGTTAGGTTGAGCTATGCTACGTTTGGTTAGGTTAGGTTGGGTCATGTGAGGTTTGGACGTCATCGACTTTTATGCTATTCACAGCAATGCGGTGGGTTTCTGCGCACTACTGTGCCCTAGTAAATTCTGCTTGTCCTTGTGGAGGCCAGCAATAGTGGCCTCAGCACGATAGGTTGTGTCTAGCTGCGTTTGCTTATGTTACGTTTGGTTTGGTTAGGGTAGGCTACTTCGTTTTTTGTGTTGTACACCGCTACTCGGTGGGTTTTTGCGCACTTATGTGCTCCGATATTATCGGCTTGTCCCTTGGAGGCCATCAATATTAGTCTCGTCACGTTATATTTTGCTACACTACGTTTGGGTATGATAGGTTAGGCAATGTTAGGTCGGGATATGTTCCACTTTAGGGCTATACACTGCATGCGGTGGATTTCTGCGCTCGGCTGCGCTCTAGTATATTCTGCTCGGCCATCGGGAGTCCAGCAACAGTGGTCTCGGCACGTTAGGTGTGTCTGGTTACGTATGGTCATGTTACGCATTACTGTGTTAGGATGGGATAGTTTTAATTTTTGTCATATACTGCTACTCGGTGGATTCCTACGCTCTACATGGCTCTAATATGATCTGCCAGGCCCTGGAGTCCTGCAATATTGGTGCAGGCACGTCATTTTATGTTATGCTACGTTTGGTTAGTATGATAGGTTAGGCAATGTTAGGTCGGGATATGTTCCACTTTAGGGCTATACACTGCATGCGGTGGATTTCTGCGCTCGGCTGCGCTCTAGTATATTCTGCTCGGCCATCGGGAGTCCAGCAACAGTGGTCTCGGCACGTTAGGTGTGTCTGGTTACGTATGGTCATGTTACGCATTACTGTGTTAGGATGGGATAGTTTTAATTTTTGTCATATACTGCTACTCGGTGGATTCCTACGCTCTACATGGCTCTAATATGATCTGCCAGGCCCTGGAGTCCTGCAAAATTGGTGCAGGCACGTTATTTTATGTTATGCTACGTTTGGTTAGGTTAGTTTGGGTCAGGTATTGCTTGGATATCGTTGACTTTTTAACTATACACAGCATTGCGGAGGATTTCTGCACTCTACTGTGCTCTAGCATACTCTGCTTGGCTCTGGTCCACCAGCAACTGTGGTGTCGGCACATTAGCTTGAGTTATGCTACGTACGGCCGTGGTACGTTTGGCTAGTGTAGGATAGGTTACCTTCGACTTTCGTGCTATAAACTTTTTGGGTGGACGCCTGGGACCTATTGGGCATTACTATTTTCTGCTTTGCCTTGTGGAGTTCAGCAACCGTGCCGCAGAACGTTATGATTCGTTAGGCTGCATTAAGTTTGGTTACGTTCGTTTGGGTCAGGCTTGGTTACTTTTGACTTTTCTGCCCTACGCTGCGAATCTATAGATCTTTGTGCTCTGCTCTCCTATAATATATTCTGCTTGGCACTGTGGAGGCCAGCAACAGTGATTGCGGCATGTTAGTGTGAGTTAGGTCACGTTCGGTTACTTCACGGTTGGTTTGGTAAGGACAGAGTGGCTTTGAATTTTGAGCTATGCGCTGCTATTCCGATGGCTTCTGCGCTGTACTGTGGCCTAGCATTTTCTTCTTGGACCTCTCGAGGCCAGCAATACTGGTCTCGTCACGTTATGTTGTGCTACACTACGTTTCGATCGGTTAGGTTAGGCAAAACTAGCTCAGGATATGTTTGACTCTTGTGCTATGCACTGCAATGACGTGGACTTCTGCGTCCTGCTGTGCTCTAGTAAGCTCTGCTTGGCTCTTGGGAGGCCAGAAATAGCCGTCTAGGTACGTTATGTTTAGTTATGCAACGTTTGGTTAGGATAGGTTAGGTCGCGTTAGGACAAGATACCTTCGACCTTTATGCTGTTCACTGATTTGCGGTGTATTTCTGCGCACAACTGCGCTCTAGTACATTCTGCTTTTCTCTGTGGAGGCCAGCAATAATTGTCTCGTCATGTCAGGTTGAGATTCGTTACGTTTGGATATGCTACGTTTGGCTATGTTAGGAGAGGCTACTTTGGCTATTGCGCTGTTCATTGCTATTTGTTGGAAACCTGGGATCTAATGTGCTCTAATATGCTTTACTTGGCTCCACGGAGAAGATCAATAGCTGTTACGGCACGTTATATTGTGTCAAACTACGTTTGGTTAGGTTAGGCTACGTCGTGTTAGGTTATGATATCCATGACCATTGTGCTGTACGCTGCAATGGTGTGGATTTCTGCGCTCTACTTGGCTGTAGTACATTCTGCTTGGCCCTGGGAAGGTCAGCAATATTTGTCCAGTTACTTTGTGTTATGGCATACAACGTTTGGATACGTTAGGTGGGGTAAGCTTAGGTCAGCGTACGTTCGACTATTGTGCTATACACTGCAATGCAGCTGATACATGGGCACTGCTGTTCTCTTGTATATTCTGCTCGTCACTGGAGAGGCCAGCAATAGTGGTCCCGGCGCGTTTGGTTTAGTTAGGATACGTTTGCTTATGACACGTTTGGACATGTTAGGAAAGAATTGCTTAGACTCTTGAGCAATACGCTGATATTCGGTGGTTTTCTGCCCCCCACTGTGCTCTAATGTGTTCTGCTTGGCTCTGTGGAGGCCAGAGGTAGTGGTTCCGGCACATCAGGTTGAGTCAAGCTACGTCACGTTAGGATAGTTTAGGAAGGACTGGTTAGGGTTTCTCTGTCTTTTGTGCTACACACTGCTATTCGGTGGTTCTATGCGCTCTACATTACTGTTTTAGTCCCTGCTCGACTCTGGGAAGGCGAGCAATAGAGGCCTAGGCACGTTATGTTGGGTGCGGTTATGTTGAGCTTCGTTAGTGTGACCTTGACTTTCGCGTTATATACTGCTTTTTGGTGGGCTCCTGTGATCTACAGTGCTCTTCTGTATTCTGCTTGGCTCGCGAGATGCCAGCAGCTGTGTTCGAGGCACCTTACTTTGAGTTATGCTACGTTTGGTTAGGTTAGGTATAGGTCAGGTTAGGTTAGGGTATCTTCAACTTTTATACTGTACACTGCTCTTCGGTGGATTCCTGCGCTCTATGCTGCGCTAATATACACCGTTCGACTCAGTGGAGGCGGGCAATTGTGTCCTCGGCACGATAGTATGTGTTATGTTACGTTTGGCTATCCCACGTTTGGCTAGGTTAGGACACGATAACCTTGACTTTTGCGCTATACACTGCTATCCGTGGATTTCTGCGCACTAATGTGCTCTAGTACATTCTGCTTGTCTCTGTGGAGGCCAGCAATGATTGTCTCGTCATGTTAGGTTGACCTATGGTACGTTTGGATATGTTACCTTTGTCTAGGTCAAGATAGGCAACGTTGACTTCTATGCTTTCCACAGCTATTCGGTGGATTTCTGCTCTCTTGTGTGCCCTAATATGCTTTGATTGTCCCTGCAGAGGCCAGCAATGTGGCTTTCGTCACGCTACGTTGAGTTATTCTACGTCTGTATAGGTTAGGTTAGGTCAATTTGGTTAAGGGTAAGTTTGACTTTTCTGCTATACACTGCAATGCGGCGGAATTCCACGCTCTAGTGTGCTCTAGTATGGACTGCCTGCCCCTGTGGCAGCCAGTAATAGTGGTCTCGGCACGTTAGATTGAGCTACGCTACGTTCGGTTATGTTACGTGTGGATAGACTAGGATAGGGCACTCTAGACTTTTGTGCTATGCACTGCTATCCGCGCATATCTGCGAAGTACTGCCTTCTGAAGTTTTCTGCTTAGCCCTAGGAATGGCAGCAATATTGGGTTCGGCACATTAGGTTGCGTGATGTTACGGTTGGTTAGTCTATGTCAGCCGAAGTTCGGTAAGGATAGCTTTGTCCTTCGTGCTACACACTGTCGTTCGGCGGATTTCTGCACACTAGTGTTCTCTAGTATGTTCTGCTTGGCTCTGCGTAGTCCAGCTATAGCGGCCTCGTCATGTCATGTTTAGTTATGTTTCGTTCGGGTGTGTTAAGCTTGACTTGGTTAGGATTGGTTACTTCGACTTCTGATTTATACACTGCTTTCCGGATAACTCCTGCGCTCGAATGTGCTCTAATATGTTCCGATTGGAACTGTGGTGGCCAGTAGTAGTGGTGTTGGCGCGTTAGGCTTAGCTGTGCTACGTATTTCTGGGTTAGGTTAGGAAGATTTGGTTAGGGTTTCTTTGACTTTTGTGCTGTACACTGCTATTCGGAGCATTTCCGAGCTTCAAATTGCTCTACTATACTTCGCTCGACTCTGGGGAGCTAGCAGTGGTGTTTGCGGCACGTTAGATTGAGTTAGGTTACGTTTGGTTTGATTAGCTTAGGTTAAGTTTGGTGATGATGTCTTTGACTTTCATACTATACACTATTGTGTCGTAGACTCCTGTGCCCAACTGTGCTCTACTATATTGTGCTTGCTTCGGGGCGCCTTCAGCAGTGGTCGCGGCACAATGTGATGTGCTATGCCACGTTCCATTAGGTCATTCTGGGTCACGTCATGATAGAATGCCTTGGACTTTTGCGCTATTCACCGCAATGAGGTGGCTTTGTGCGCTCTAATGTGCTCTAGTGGGCTCCGCTTGGCACTGGAGAAGCCAGAAACGTTTGTATCGTAAGTATATATTGAGCTACACTACGTTAGGGTAGGTCCGGTTAGGATATGTTTGGTCGGTGTACGTTTCACTTTTGCACTGTACACTAAGATGCGGTCGAATTCTGCTCTGTGTTGCGCTCTAGCATGTTCTGCTTGGTACTGGGGGGGGCAGAAGTAGTGGTCTCGGCACGTTAGGCTGAGATATGCTACTTTCGGTTGTGTTACCTGTGTTGAGGCTAGGCGAGGGTAGTTTAGACTTTTGTGCTATACACCGCTGTCCACTAATATCCGCGCTCTACTGTGTTTTAATATACCCCTGCATGGCTGTAGGGAGACCAGCAATAATGGTCACGGCACGTTAGGCTGAATTAGGTTACGTTCGGATTGTTTAGGTTAGGTTAATTTCGGTAGGGATAGCTTTGACTTTCGCGCTACAAACTGTTGTTCGGTGGACCAGCTATATTGGCCTCGTCAGGTTATGTTGAGTTACACCACGTTTGGGCAGGTTCGGTTGGGATGTGTTAGATCAGGCTATGTTTGACTTTTGCCCTGTACACTGCAATGAGATGGCTTTCTGCACTCATCTGCGTTCTAGCATATCCTGCTTGGGGCTTGGCAGGCCAACACTATCAGTCTCAGCATGTTAGGCAGAGATATGATATGTTCGGTTGTCTTACGTTCGGTGCCGTTAGGATAGTGTAGTTTAGTCTTTTGTGCTATGTACTGTCAACCACGGATTTCCGCGAACTGCTGTGTTCTAGTATTTTCCGCTTCGATCTGTGGAGGCCAGCATTAGTAGTCTCGGCAAGTTAGGCTTTGTTATGCTACGTTTGGTTAGCTTAGGTCAGGTTGTGCTCGGTCAGGTTAACTTAGACTTTCGTGCTATACACTGCTATTCGGAGGATTTCTGCGCCCTACTGCTCTCTAATATATGCTGCTTAGCCCTGGGAATGCCGGCAAGATTACGATAGGTTACGTTTGGTTAGATTTGGTTAGGTTTAGTTCGGTAAGGATAGGCTTGACTTGCGTGCTGTACACTGCTATTCGGAGAATATCTGCGCTCGACTGTGCTCTACTATATCCTGCTTGCCTCCGGGTATGCCGGAACAGCAGACGCGGAAATATGTGATGAGCTTTGCTACGTTTGGTTAGGTTAGGTTGGGTCAGATTAGATACCGATGTCTTCGACTTTTATGCTATTCACAGCAACGCGGTGGACTTCTGCGCTCTGCTGTGCCCTAGTAAACTCTGAATGGCTCAGGGGATCCCAGAAATAGTGATCTCGGCACGTTAGGTTGTGTTACGTCGCATTTGGTTAGGTTAGTGATGTGAGGATACGATACTCCAGACCTCTGTGCTACACACTGCTATCCCCCGATTTCTGCGTTCTACTGCGTTGTAATATTTTCTGCTTGGCTCCGCGGTGTCCAGTAATAGTTGTCTCGGCTCGTTAGATTGAGATAGCTACGCTTCGTTAGGGTAGATAAGGAAGGGTAGACAGGTTAGGATTTCTTTGACTTTCGTGCTGTACACCGTTATTCGGAGGATTTCTGCGATGTACAGTGCTCTACCATATTCTGCTTTGCTCGGGGATGACGGTAGCAGTGGTCGCGGCAGGTTATGTTGAGACACACTACGTTTTGGTAGGCTAGTTTTGTTCAGGCTATGACAGGGTATGTCCGCCTTTACCGCTATGCACAAAAATGCGGTGGATTTCTGCGCCCTAGTCTGCCCTGATATATTCTGCTTGGCTCTTCGGACGCCAGCAATAGTGGTCTCGGCATGGTAGTTTGAGCCATGCTGCGTTTGCTTATGCCACGTTTGACAAGGATAGGAAAGAATAGATGAAAGTTTTGTGCCATGAACTGCTATTCGGTGGATTCTTGGTGCTGTAATGTGTCCCACTTTGCTCTGGGTTGGCCAGTAAGGGTGGTCTCGGCACGATAGGATGAGATGTGTTTCGTACAGTTAGGTTAGGTAAGGATGGCGTGGGTTGGATTTCTTTGACTCTTGGGCTGTACACTGCGATTCTGTTCATTTCTGCGCGCCACTGTCCTCTAAAATGATCCGCTCGTCTCTGTGGAGACGAGCAATACTGGACGTGGCACGTTAGTTTGTGCCATGTTGTGATTAGTTATGTTATGTTTGGCAACGTTTGGCTAGGATGGCTCCGACTTCCGTGCTGTAAAGTGTTATTCGGTGGATTTCTGTGATCTCCTGTGCTCGACAACATTCTGCTTGGCTCTGGGGTGGACAGGAGCAGTGGTAGCGGCACGTAACGATGAGCAATGCTACGTTTGACATGGTTAGGTTATGTCTGGTTGCAGTGCTATCCACTGCAATGCTGTGGATTTCTGCTTTCTCCTGTGCTCTAGCATCTTCTGTCTGGCACTGGGGATGCCAGCAATATTGGTCTCAACACTCTACGTTGAGTTACACTACCTTTGGGTAGGTTAGGTCAGGGCAAGTTATGTCAGGGTATCCTGCACTTTTGTGCTGTACACTGCAATGCTTTTGTTTTCTGTGCTCTACAGCGCTATATAATATTCTGCTTTGCTCTGTGGAGGCAGGCAATGGTGGTCTCGGCGCGTTAGGTTAAGAAATGTTAATTGTGTTTGCTACGGTTGGTATAGTTAGGAAGCGGTAGTCCCGACTTCAGCGCTATACACTGCTATTCTTTGGATTTCTGCAATCTAGCGCTCTCCAATACGTTCTGCTTGGCTCTGGGAAGGCCTGCAATAATGGGCTTGTCACTTCATGCTACGCTGCACAACGTTTGTGTGTGTTAGGTTAGGTGAGCTCAGGTCTGGGTATGTTTGAGTCTTGCGGTATGCACTGCAATGCGGTGGGCTTCTGCGCTCTCCTGTGCCGTAGCACGTTCTGCTTGTCGCGGGTGTGGCCAGCAATAGTGGTCGTTGCACAGTAGGTTGAGCTACGCTACGTTTGGTTGTATTAGGTTGTGTTAAGCTTGGAAGGTTATCTTCGACTTTCGTGTTAAATACTTCTTTTCGGAGGATTTCTGCGCTCTGCAATGCTCTACAGTACTCTCCTCGACTCCGGGGATACGAGCAATAGCGTTCGCGGCACGTCGGGTTGAGTTAGGATACGTTTGGTTACGCTAGGTGGCGTTATGTTTTGGTTAGTATAGTATTGCCTCTCGTGCTATACACTGATAATCGGTGGATTCCTGTGATCCAGTGTTCTCTACTACTTTCTGCTTGGCTATGTGGACGCCACGAGCAGTGTTCGCGGCACCTTATGTGCAGTTATGCTACGTTTTGTTGTGTTAAGTTCGGACAGGTTACCCTCTGTGCAGTTATGCTACGATTTGTTGTGTTAAGTTCGGACAGGTTACCCTAGGATATCTGCGGCATTTGTTCTGATCACTGCGACACGGTGGATTTCTGCGCTCTCCTGTGCTCTAGTATATTCTGCTTGGCTCTGGGGAGACGAGAAACAGTTGTCTCGGCACATCAGGTTGGGATATGCCTCGTTCGGTTATGTCATGTTTGGCGAGATGAGGATAGGATATTTTAGACTTCTGTGCTACAAACTGCTACCATCCGATTTCTGCGCTCTACTGCGTTCTAATATTTTCTGCTTGGCGCTGTGGTGGCCAGTAATAGTGTTCTCGGCACGATAGTTTGAGGTATGTTGCGTTCTGCTGGGGTAGGTTAAGAAGGCTTGGTTAGGATTTCTTTGACTTTTGTGCTGTACACTACTATTCGGTGGATCTCTGTGATCTACTGTGCTTTACTATTTTCTGCTTTGCTCTGGGGATACCAGCAGCAGTGCTCGCGGCATGTCACGTTGAGTTATGCTACGTATGGTTGGGTTAGGTTAGGCCAGGTTAGGTTAGGGTACCTCTGACTCTTGTACTGTTCCCTGCGATTTGTTGGATTCCTGCTCTCGACTCTGCTCTACTATACTCTGCTCGACTCTTAGGTGGTGAGCAATAGGGGCCGTGGCACGTTAGTTTCTGTTATGTCATGATTGGTTAGGTTAGGTTAGGACATGTTAGGTTAGTGTATCATCGACTTTTGTGCTACTCACTGCATTGCGGTGGATTTCTACGCACTACGGTGCTCTAGTTCATTCTGCTTGTCTCTGTGGAGGCCAGGAATAGTGGACGGGGGCGTTGCGTTGGGTTAGGTTACGCTTGGCTATGTTACGATTGGTTATGTTGGTACAGGACTGCTTCGCCTTTTGTGCCATACACAACAGTACGTCGGGTTTCATAGATCTGGTGTGCTCTGGTGTATTCTGCTTGGCTCTGGAGAGGCCGGCAATTGTGGTCTCGTAGCGTTCGGTTGCGTTAGGCTAAGTATGGATATGTTACGTTCGGTGAGGTTAGGATAGGACATCTTAGAGTTCTACGCTACACACAGTTGTCCGCCGATATCTCCGCTCTACTGTGCCCTACTATATTTTGATTGTCCCTGGGGAGGTCAGCAGTAGCTGTCTCGGCATGTTTGGTAGAGTTATGTTAAGTTTGGTTTTGATAGGCTGGGACGGGTCAGGTCAGCATAACTATGACTATTGTGGGATTCACTGCAATGCGGTGGATTACTGCGCACCACTAGTCTCTAGTACAGTCTGCTTGTCCCTGTGGAAGCCGGCAATAGTGGCCTCGACACGTTAGGTTTACTTATGTTATGTTTGGATATGTTACGTTCGCCTGGGTTATGGGAGGCTACTTCGACTTTTGTGCTATGGACTGCTATTCAGTGTATTTCTGCGCTCTAATGTGCTCTAATATGCCCTGCTTGACTCAGGGCGGCCAGTAATATTCGTCTCGGTACGTTAAGTTTAGTAAGTTTACGTTTCGTTAGGTTAGGTTATGGAGGTTCTGTTAGAATTTCCATGACCTTTGCGTTGCACACTGCTTTTCGGTGGATTTCTGCGCTCGATATTGTCCTACTATACTCTGCTCGGCTCTGGCGAAGCTAGCAATGGTGGCCGCTGCACGTTAGATTGGGATATGTTTCATTTGGTTTGGTTAGGTTAGGTCAGGTTACTTTAGGATATCTACGGCGTTTGTGCTATTCACTGCAATGCGGTCGATTTCTGCGCTATGCTGTGCTGCAGTACATTCTACGTGTCTCTGTGGAGGCCGGCAACTGTGGTCTCGTCATGTTAGTTTTATTCAGGTTACGTTTGTGTATGCTGCGGTTGGCTATGTCAGGATACGCTACTTCGGCTTTTGTGCTATTCACTGCTATTCGCTTGATACTTGCGCTCTAATGTCCTCTAATGTGCTTTAATGTGCTCTAATATGGTCAGCGTGGCTCTGGCGATGATGGCAATAGTGGCCTCAGCACGTTAGGTTCCGACTTGTTGCATTTGCATATACTACTTTTGTATCTGTTGGGACAGGATAGCTTAGACTCTTGAGCTATACACTTATATTCGGTCAATACCTACGCTCCACATTGGTATACTATACCCTGATCGACTCTCGGGATGCGAGCAACAGGTGTGGTGGAGCGTTAGGTGGAGGTAGGTTACGTATGGTTAGATTATGTTAGGCTAGGTTATGTCAGAGTATCTTTGACTTCCGTGCAGCACATAGTTATTCTGTTCATTCCAGTACTCCACTGTGCTCTACTCTGATCTGCTAGACGCCGGGGAGGCCAGCAATAGCGGTCGCGGGACGATACGTCGAGTTTGGTTACGTTACGTTAGGTTATGTTTGTTTGGGTTTGGATCGGATATCCTTGACTTTTCTGCTGTACGGTGCGGTGCTATGGATTTCTGTGTCCTAATTTCCTCTAATATGTCCTGCTTCGCTCTGGAGAGGCCAGCAATAGTGGCCGCGGCCCGTCAGGCTGAGTTAAATTACGTTTGGCTTGTTTGGGTTTCGTGGGGTTAGGCTGAGATGACTATACCTTTTGTGCTACACACCGCTATTCTATGAACCTCAGCGCTCTACTGTGCGCTATCAGACTATGCCATTTTCTGTTAACGGCAGGAGTAGTGGTCGCGGCATGTTAGGTTTTGTTGCGTTCAGTTCGGTTATGCTACAATTGGTTAGTTTAGGTGAGGATAGCTTTGACCTTTGAGATGTGCACCGACATTCGGCGGATTCCTGCACTCTAATGCGCTCTAATATGATCAGCCCTGTTCTGGGAAAGGAAGCAATAGTGATATCAGCGCGTTATGCTGTGTCAGGCTACGTAGTGTTAGGTTGGGTTAGGCCAGGTTCTGTTTGTGTATCCTTGTCATTTGTACTTTGGACTGCAGTGCGGCACATGTCTGCGCTCTACTGTGCTCTGTTGTATTCTGATTGAATCTGTGGAGGTCAGCTATTGTGGTGCAGGCAGGCTAGATTGGGATATGTTGCGTTTGGTTATGTTATGCTTGGTTAGGTTAGGTTAGGTGGAAAGGATAACCATGAATTTTAGTGCTGTAAACTGTGCTTCGGCGTAATTCTGCGCACTACTGTCATCTAATATGCTCTGCTTTCCTCTGGGTCGGCCAGAATTAGTAGCCGCGGCTAGTCAGGTTGAGATAGGTTTCGTTTGGTTAGGTTAGGGTTGTTTGAGATAGGTTAGGATATCTTTGACTTCTGTCCTTTACACTGTAATGCGGTAGACTTCTGCGCTCTACTGTGCTCTAGTATGTTCTGCTCGGCTCTGCGCAAACCAGCAATAGTGGTATCGGCGCAGTAGGTTGGGGTATCATACGTTTGGTTATGTATTCTTAGCCTTGGTTATGTTCGGATAGATTCGACTTTTCTGCTATACACTGCGATTCTCTGAATTCCTGCGCTCTACTCTCCTCTAATATGCTCTGCTTGAATCTGTGGAGGGCAGCAATCCTGTTTGCGGCTGGTTAGGTTGAGTAAGGTTGTGTATGACTAGATTCGGTGAGGTTGGGTTAGGTTATGATAGCTTTGACTATTTTGCTCAACACCACTATCCTATAGACTTCTGGAATCTGCTGCCCTCTTTCGTACTCTGCTCGTCTCTGGGGACGCCAGTAATAGTGGTTGCGGCAAGTTAGTTTGTGTTATGTTACGTACGGTTAAGTAAGGTTAGGTTAGGTTTGGTCGGGTTATCCTTGGCCTTTGTGCTGCAAACTGCTAATCGGTGGATTTGTACGTTCTAAATTGCTCTGCCATACTCTGCCCGACTTTGGTGTGGGCTGCAATGGTGGTCTCTTCACGCTAGTTTGAGTTAGGCTACGGTTGGTAAGGACAGGTTAGGTTAGGTTAGGTTAGGTTAGCTTAGGTTTGGTCAGGTTAGGTTAAGATGGAGTGCCGCGCTGAATGTCGAGCGAGACGGACGCGATCACGTACGCTCCTACCATTGGGAGGTATCTTCGGCTGAAAAGTGCGTCTTCTGGCGCGTGGGTTAGTGCCACTCTGTGCGTGTGGTGCGTGGGTGCACGTGGCCGGGGACTCGCGTCGGGGAGTGTGTCGTTGTGCCTATAAAAATTGAACTTGTTTGGTCGTTTTTTCCTTTATTCGTGGCATCAACGAAGTTGTGGACGCCGGTAAGTTGCAGGTAGGCGAGGGACGGCGCCTATTGTCTGCCGTGGAGCCGCGCGCCTGGCCAGCGAGGGATACCTGGGCCGAGGGTCACACCGCAATGCAAGCGGCGGTGCAGGAGCTCGCAAACCTTACAGTGGTAATCATCTCGGGGAAGCCGGACAATTTACCGAGGAGTGAAGGAACGGTTATTGTTAGTGGAGTCGACGCGGCTCCGGTGGGGCCTCCTTCGTCAACGGACAGGGCAATTAGCCTTACTGCAGGTGCTACGAGGCGCATGACACGTAGCACCGCATTGCGTAAGGCGTTGCCGGCGGCCTGGTGGGGGGGTGCTCCTTCTTCGCAGGTGCCGTCGGCGTCACGGGCGACGGCGAAACGTCGTCGCCGTGGGTGTCCCCCGCGTAGACGGCGAAGCGCCCGCGGAGGGCAGTGTTGGAGGAATATGGCCCATTCGAAGGTTTGGATGGTATTGATCTCGCCCCGAATCCCACGAGCATAATTCGGGCGAAGGCGACACTCCCCACACGGGAGGAGTTCGCCAGAGTGCAACGTCCGCTGTCTGTTGTGGAGCTGTCTGCCATTATATCCGAGAATTGCGCGAGGATAGAATCGATGGCAGACAAGAGTAAGAACATGCACGGCCGATACGTTCGCGTCGACCGTATGCGCGCCAGAATGGCGGACCCGACCGGCTGGGAGATGAGTATCCAAGTAACAGCCGGCCGTGCCCAGGAGACGATGGCCGAGAGGGTCCGCGTGCTGATGGCGGAGATCGCCGGTCTGCGGGTGAAGGCTGTCTCCCAGCAGGCGGTTATAGCCGACTTGCGGGAGAACGATGCCTCCCAGCAGGCGGTGATCGCCTCCATGCACGCTGAGCTGGCTCAGAAGCGGAGGCGGGTAATCGTTGTCCCCGCGCCCGCTCGAAATGTGCGTGCGACCGTGGGCACCGGAGCAGCGGCTCCGGCGCCCGAGTTCGGTATGGAGGCAGCCCTCGCTGCACTCAGTCTCCGAATCAACGCAAATTTCGAGGAGCTCGTGCGTACCCTCCAGTGGCGGCCGGGCGGGATGCGCCTGCCCGAGCGCCGGAGCAAGCGTGCTCCTCCGCCGGCCTGAGCTCGCGGCCTGAACTGCTGGCCTCGGCGGACGCTGTTGCGGGCGCTTACCGTGGCCGGCCCGTTGATGCCACGGTAAAGGCGCCGGTCGCGGCCCCGGTCGTAGCCGGGAAGGACGCAGAGGAAAGCTGGTCTCTCATCATTGGTAGGCGCGAGATGCAAGCGCAGCCGTAGGAGGCCGCTGCCCCGCAACTGCCCGCGAGGGTGACGACGAGTGAGCCGAATGTAGCCGTCGGTAAGGCGGGGCGCCACTCCTCGGGGACGAGCTATGCCCGCGCGCATCCCGCGAGCGCCGCGAAGCCCGTAGCGATGCACGGACAGGACAAGAAGAAGAGCGGCGATAAGTAGGACCCCATGCCTAACCGGCCGCCGGCGCGGTTTGGGTACACGAGGGGTCGAGTATCTCTTGCGCGGAGGCCATCTCCGCTGCAAGAGGAGAGATAAATCTCACCGATGTCGGTATCGAGGACTTGCGCCCCCGACGGTCCGCTTCCGTGGTCTCCTGCTGGAGATCGGAGGGCCCGAGGACGCAAACCGAGCCGCCGCTCTCGCCGGGCGAAAAAGCGAAATCTCGGAGGGATCCGGCGTGCAGGTTATGGTTCCCACCAAAAAATCGGGGTTGAGGTTGACTGGGCTCGAATACTCTGTCTCTCCCCGCGAGGTGGCCGCTGCCCTGGCCTGGGTCGGCGATTGCACCGAGGCGGAAATAAGAACGAGGTTGATCCGGTCTACCGCATCTGGGCTGGGCTCTGTATGTTCCCAGTGTCCCCTCGCGGCAGAGAGAAAGCCATCGATTGCTGGCTGATCCGCGTCGGCTGGACTTCGGCCCGTGTCATAGCCTTGGGTGCACGCCGCCTCCAGTGCTTTCGTTGCCTTGCGTTCGGTCACGCATGTAACGGATGCTCAAGCGCGGTGGACCGCAGCGACACCTGTTTCAGGTGTGGCGCAGCGGGCCACCGTGCCGGTGGGTGCAGTGCGCCTGAACACAGGTGCCCGGTTTGCGCCGGGCTCGGCCGCCCCTCTAACCACCGGCTGGGCTGCAAGGCGTGCCGCCCGCCAAAGGCAAAACGCGCGGCTCGCCAGGTGCCTGCAGGCACCGCGTCCGCCTCGGAGCCCGCGAGCGCCAATTAGAAAGATGCGTCCGCGAATTCCGTCTCCGCGAAAGGTACCGCGAAGGTCCCGCCGACCTGCGGAACACCGGGCCCTCAGCCGGCCCAAAAGATTGGGGGCAAGGAGGAGGCCATGGACACGGCCTAACTTTCACGCCGCCCATGGTGCTCCAGGCCAATCTGTACCACCCGCGGGCGTCGCAGGACCTGCTCCTGCAGACGCTCGTTTAGCTGGGTGTCGGGCTGGCAGTTACCGCAGAGTCGTACCGTATCCACGATCATGTCGGGTGGTTCGGGATCGGGTCGACTCCGTGGCGATCATCGCCAGTGGAGTACTGAGGACACCTGCACCAACGCTGCTTCACAGCGGTGAGGGATTCGTGGCGGTCTCCAGGAACGACGTAGTCGTAGTGGGGTGCTACGTCTCCCCCAACCGCGTCCTTTTGCCGTGCGAGAGGTACCTGAACGAGCTCGGAAGTCTTCTTAGTGGACACATGGCTCATCCGGTACTGGTCCTGGGGGACTTCAACGCCCACTCCGTAGCGTGTGGTTCCCCGCGAACGGATGCTCGGGGAGAGGCGCTGCAAGATTGGGCAGCGGGGTTGGATCTCCGTTTGCTCAACCGGGGTTCCGTAAGCACGTACGTCCGGTTGAACGGCGCGTCCATCGTGTACATGTCGATCGCATCGCCGGGAGCTGTGTTGCGGTTCACCGGCTGGAGAGTGGCGGTGGAGGTGGAAACGCTTCGCGACCACCTCCACATCATCATGATGCTTGCCGTCACTCCTCGCATCGGTCTGGAAGCACACCACCGCGCCGCGGTGGGCGCTCGGGCGCCTCGACAGCGACCACTTCGCCGCGGCCGTCCAGGTCGTCGCCTGGGCGGATGGGCCCTTCGGGCGCGAAAACACCGTAGCGGGGTTAGGGGCGGAGAGGCTAAGGGCGGCGATGTCGCGAGCGTGCGGCGTCGCCATGTCGCGGGTGAGGGAGCCACCTTCGCGTGGTGCAGTGCACTGCTGGTCGGCCGAAATCGCGCTGCTCCGGGTACTCTGCGTGCTCGCCCGACGCCAGTACACCCGGGCGCGTCGTCGACGACCTGCCCGCGGTGGGCGATCTCCGGAGGGATATTCGCAGAGCCAAATCTCGGCGATGGGACGAACTCTTCGCGACGCTCGTAAGCGATCCTTGGAGACGCCCCTATAAATCCGTAATGGGGAAGTTAATCGCATGATCGCCCCCCGTGACCGAGCGAATGCACCCCGAGCTCCTGCGGCGGGTTATCGACACCCTCTTCCCTGTGGTGGCGGTGGAGTGGGTGCAACCCGATGCAGTGCGGTCGGATCTGGTCGGATGGACCGACGAGGTGGGGGTCCGGCGAGTGAAGTTGGGCCGTGCTTTCGTCAGGATGGGGGCGCGGAGCATTGTGGTGGCGGTGGAGTGGGTGCAACCCGATGCAGTGCGGTCGGATCTGGTCGGATGGACCGACGAGGTGGGGGTCCGGCGCGTGATGTTGGGCCGTGCGTTCGTCAGGATGGGGGCGCGGAGCGCCGCCCCCGGATCGTACAGCATCCCAGGGCGAGCATTTGCACTGGCTCTGGAAGCGTGGAGTGACAGTTTGCGACGGCTGTTCGATAGCTGCCTCAGGACCGGTCGCTTCCCGGCATGTTGGAAGAGAGCGAGGGTCGTGCTGATCCCTAAACTTAGGGAAGCCGCCGAACTCTCCGAAGGCATACCGGCCGATATGCCTGTTCGCCGAAGCGGGCAAGCTCTTCGAGCGCGTGCTACCTGCCCGCCTCCGAGAGCATTTAACGAACGTGGGTCCCGAACTCAGCGTCAGCCAGTTCGGATTCCGGCATGGTCGGTCGACGATCGACGCGATCAAGCGCGTTCGTACCCTGTCGGTGGCTGCCGTTGACCGGGGCGGGGTGGTGCTGGTGATCGGTGTGGATATCGCCAACGCCTTCAACACCCTGTCCCGGTGCCGCCATCCGGTGTGCCATGTTGTACCACACGGTTGCCCAATATATGATGGTGCTCGTCGGCGACTACTTGGCAGAGCGCTCGATCGAGTATCGCGGTCGACATTCGACCGTCGTGCGGGCGACCAACTGCGGGGTTCCACAGTGATCGGTGCTCGGGCGGATCCTCTGGGACCTCGCGTACTATGCCGTGTTGCGCACTGCCCTCCCCCGCGGCCTGAGCCTGACGTGTTACGCGGAAGACACGCTGGTGATGGACGCCGGGTCGAGTTGGGAGGAAGACACGCTGCGCGCGGAAAGCGGCGTGGCCCCCGTCGCGAATAGCATCCATCGGCTGGTGCTGGTTATCTCCACCGAGAGGACCTAGGCAATGTGGTTCTGCTATCGGCTCCAGGGGAAGCCGCCCAAGTCCCAGATGCGCGAGAGGCACGTCGTGATCGAGGTACGGGACCCGATGAAATACCTCGGTCTCGTCCTCGATAGCCACTGCAAGTTCGACGAACATTTCCTCGCGCTGGAACCACGCCTGGAAGGTATTGCGTGGGCGCTATGTCGCTTGCTATCCAACATCGGAGGACCAGATGGGAGGGTGCGCCGCCTCTACACGGGAGTCATTCGCTCGGTGGCACTTTACGGGGCTCCGATCTGGGCGAACCACCAGGTCGCCAGTCTGCGCATTCTGGCGATTCTTCAGCGAGTCGCTCGCAGGATGGCGATCAGGGTCGTGCGCGGTTACCGCACGACATTCCACGAGGCGGCGATGGCCCTTGCGGGTGTCCCGCCGTTCGAACTGCAAGCGGTGGGGGAGGCACGTATCTACGGTCTCATACAATCTGGCGGCGGCGGTGGTCCTGAAGAAGTTGCCGTTTCGTTGAGGCGAAGGTTTCGACAGCACTTGATGACCGCCTGGCGAGCTCGGCAGAGGAAGCCGAGCAGCCGGCGGCACCGGGCGCTCGAGGCTGTGCTCCCCGTGCTGGATGCATGGGGGCGCAGCGGCAGCTGGCACACATTCCGCCTGACACAGGTACTAACCGGGCACGGGTGTTTCAGGGAGTACCTGTGTCGTATCGGGTGGGAACGTGAGACGCGGTGTCATCACTGCTGGGAAGGGCGGGACACGGCGAAGCGCACGCTGGAAGAATGTCCGGCGTGGGCTCGCGAGCGCCAGGTACTTTTCTGCGTGGTGGATCGGGACCTTTCACTCTCTGTCGTCGTGGCGCGGATGGCGGAGGGCTTAGGTGCGTGGCGTGCGGTGGCCTCTTCCTTCGATGCGGATATCCTACAGATGGTGGCCGCGGGGAGAGCCCGCGAGTGTAGCGCGTGCTCCTCGCGCGTGTGGCGGCGGAAGCTGCAAGCTCGTCGCCGGAGGGCGGCGCTCGCTCCGCCGGATGTGTCAAAGCGTTAGACCTCCGCCTTCGCGAGCGACCATGTACCTGCGGCCGGGGAGACCGTCTCTGTCTCTCTCTCGTTGTAGCCTAGGTCAGTGTGACCACGAGCTGGCCCGTGTGGTGGCCCGTCAGGTCGAGAGACCGTGGTCCGGGCGCGCGGCGTCGAGTGATGGCCGTGCGCCGTCCGCAGGGTGTGCGTGCGTTGCGGTGCGGTGGTATGCGTGTTGTGTGTGTGTGAGCTTGCGTGTGCCTGTAATCGACCCGTTTCGCGCGCATGGTCATGATCGTTTCGGGTCCTATTTCCCGCCGCGCCGGGAGGGAACTGCGGTTGCGTCGCGGTGGCGTCCTGGCAATTGCGTCGCCGCGAAGGCCAGGGCGCACCGAAATGCGAAGGGCTAGCCATCGTGGGGGCCTTAGTGGGTAAAATCCCGCATAACGCCGCCCCCTCCCCTAGGGGATTTTCGTGCTTTACACTGCAGTGCGGCGGATTTCTGCACCCTACTGTGCTCTAGTTTATTCTGTTTGGCTCTGTAGTAGTCAGCAATGGTACTCTAGTCATGTTATGTTGTGTTAGATTACATCCGGTTATGTTATGCTCGGTTAGGATAGGCTTGTATAACTTTGACTTTTGTGCTATACGCTGCTATTCGGAGGACTGCCGCTTTCCACTGTGCTCTAACATGTTCTGCTTGGCTCCGGGAAGGCCATCAATATTGGTGTCGGCGCCTTAGAATTAGTTAGGCTGCGTCTCCTTGTGACCCTTTTGGCCTTGTTATGAGAGTATAGCTTAGACTCTTATGCCATACACGGCTTTTCGGTGCATTTCTGCCCTGTACTGCTCTCTAATATTTACTGCTTGGCTCTGGGGTGGACAGAAACAATGGTCTCGGCGCGTTATGTTGATTCGCGTTATGTTCGGTTAGGTTGGGTTAGGCCAAGTTTGGTTAGAATACCTTCAAATTCTGTGCTGTGCACTGCTATTCGTTGGGTTTTTGGGCTCTAAAGTGCTCTAGTATGAGCTGCTTGGCTCTGGGGAAGGCAGCTATAGCGGTCTTGGCACTTTATCTTGAGTCAGGCTATGCTTGGCTATGTTGCGTTGACTTGCGTTGGGTTTGGGTAGCTTCGGTAATTCTGATATACAACGCGATTCTATGGATTTCTGCGTTCTACTCTCCATTAATGTGTTCTGCGTGGATCTGGTGAGACCGGCGATAGTGGGCGCAGCACGACAGCTTCAGTTAGGTTACTTTTGGTTATGTTACGATTGGTTATGTTAGGAACGGGTGGGATTGGCTTTAGTGCTATTGTCTGCTATTAGGTGGATTCCTGTGCCCTAAAGTGCTCTAATATTTTCAGCCTGGCTATGGGAAGGCCAGCAAGAGTGGACTCGGCACGTTTTGTTGAGTCACGTTACGTTCAGTTAGGTTGGGTTAGGCTAATTTTGGTTACGGCAGCATTAACTTTCGTGCTGTACACAGCTATTCAACGGACTTCTGCTGTCCACTGTGCTCTAGTATGTCCTGCTTTGCTCTGGAGATGGCGGCAAGAGCTGCCTCGGCACGTTAGGTATGGTAATGCTATGTTTGGCAATGTACCGTTTGTTACGGTTAGGTATGGGTAGCTCTGTCTTCTCTGGTATACACTGCAATTCAATGGATGTCTGCGTTCTACTTTCGATCAATGTTTTCTGCTTGGCTCTGACGAGGCTAGCAATAGTGGTCGCTGGGCGTTAGCCGAAATATGTTACGTTTGGTTGTGTTACCATTGGTAACGCTAGGAGACGATATGTTTTACTTTCGCGCTATATTCTACTGTCAGGTAGATTTCAGCGCCCTACCGTGCTCTGATATTTTCAACTTGGCTCTGAGAATGCCAGCAATAGCTCTCTCGGCACGTTATGTTGGGTCAGGTTACGTTCGGTTAGGCTGGGCTTAGCTTATTTTCGTCGTTATAGCATTAACGTTTGTGCTATACGCTGCTGTTCGGTGTATTTCTGCGCTCTAATGTGCTCCAGTATGTCCTGCTTGGCCCCGGACAGGCATCATAAGCGTTCTCGGCACGTTGGGTTCAGTTAGGCTATGTATGTGTATCATTGACTGCTCTGATATACGCTGCGATTCTATGGTTTTCTGGGTTCTACACTCCACTAATGTGTTCTGCCTGGCTCTGCGGATGCCAGCAATTGTGGTCGCGGCACGTTAGGTTGAGTTATGGTACGTTTCGTTACGTTACGTCTGGTTATGTTAGGTGGGGATTGCTGCGAATGTACTGCTATAATCTGCTATTAGGTGGATCTGTGCGACCCATAGTGCTCCAACATTTTGAGCTTGGCTCTGGGAAGGCTAGCAGTAGCGGTCTATGCACGTCATGTTTGGTTAAGTTAGATTCGGTTAGGTTGGGTTAGGCCAAGTTTGGTTAAGATAGCTTCAACTTTTGTGTTGTGCACTGCTACTCGGTGGAATACTGCGGTCAACTGTGCTCTATTCTGCCCAGTTAGCTTCAACTTTTGTGTTGTGCACTGCTACTCGGTGGAATACTGCGGTCAACTGTGCTCTATTTGCCCCTTAGCTCTGAGGAGGGCAGCAATAGCCGTCCCGGCACGTTAGGTTTAGTTAGGCTATGTTCGGCTATGTCCTGTTGGTGTGGGTTAGGTTTGTGTAGCTTTGGCTTTTCTGATATCCACTGTGATTATACGAATTTCTGCATTCTACTCTCCACTAGTGAGTTCGGCTTGACCCTGGGGAGGCCAGCAGTGGCGGTCGTGGCGCGATATATTGAGCTAGTTATGCTCGGATATATTACGATTGGTTACGTGTGGAGTTGGTAGCTTCGACTTTAGTGCCATAGCCTGCTATTAGGTGGATTTCTGCGCCCTGCAGTGCTCTAATATTTTCAGCGTGGCTCTGGGAAGGACAGCGACAGTGGTCTCTGTACGCTACGTTGATTCGGGTTACTTTCGGTTAGGTTGAGTTAGGTCAAGTTTGGTCAGGACATTTCAAATTTTGAGCTGTACACTGCTATTCGCTGGATTTTTGCGTTAGTTTGGTCAGGACATTTCAAATTTTGAGCTGTACACTGCTATTCGCTGGATTTTTGGGCTCTGTAGTGCTCCAGTATGACCTGTATGGCTCTGGGGAGGCAGCAATAGCAGTATCGGCACTTTAGCTTGAGTCAAACTATGCTTGACTCTGTGGTGTTCCTTTGCGTTAGGTTTGGTAGCTCTGACATTACTGATATACACCGATTCTATGGATTTCTGCGTTCTACTCTCCATTAGTGTGTTCTGCGTGGATCTGTGGAGGCCACTGAGAGTGGTCGCGGCACGTAAGATTGAGTTATGTTACGCCCTGTTATGTTACGGTTTGTTAAGTTGCGGGAGGGTAGCTTTGACTTTAGCGCTATTGTTTGCTATTAGGTGGATCTCTGCGCGCTACACTGCTCTAGCATTTTCAGTTTGGCTTCACGAAGGCAAACAGAAGTGCGCTCGGCACGTTGTGTTGTGTCACGTTGCGTTCAGTCACGTTGGGTTACTCTAAGTTTGGCTATAGTTGCTCCAACTTTCATGCTGTACACAGCTTTTCGGTAGATTTCTACGACCCACTGTGCTCTAATGTTTCATGCTTGACTCTGGCGACGGCGGCAATAGCTGCCTCGGCACGTTAGGTTTGGTAAGGATATGAATGGCAATGTTTGGTGTGTATGGGTTAGGTATGTGTAGCTCTGACTTCTCTGATATACGCTGCAATTCAATGGATTTCTGCGTTCTACTTTCCACTTGTGTTTTCTGCTTGGCTTTGGGGAGGCTAGCAATAGTGGTCGCGGCACGTTAGCTTAGTTAGGTTACGTTTGGTTATGTTACGATGGGTTATGTTAGGAGACGATAGGTTTTACATTCGTGTTATAGTCTGTTGCTTGGTCGATTTCTGCGCCCAACAGTGCAGTAATATTTTGAGCCTGGCTATGGGAAGGCCAGCAATAGTGGTCTCGGCACGATATGTTGAACCAGGTTACGTTCCGTTTGGTTGTGTTAAGCTAATTTTGGTCGGGATAGTCATAAATTTTGTGCTGCACATTACTATCCGGTGGACTTCTGGCTTCTACTGTGCTCTAGTATGTCCTGCTTGATTCTGGGGTGGGCAGCAATTGCGGTCTCGGCACGTTAGTTTGTGTGAGGATATGTTTGGCTACTTTCTGTTTGTCTGGATTGGTTCTGGGTAGCTTTGACCCTTTTGATATGCGCAGCGATTCTACGGATTTCTGCGTTCTACTCTCCACTAATGTCTTCTGCCTGGCACTGGGGATGCCAGCAAGAATGGTCGCGGCACGTTACGACGGGTCTGGCTGCTTTCTGTTAGGTTGGGTTTGGTTACCTTTGGTATGGGTAGCTTTTTCTTGTTTGCTGTACACTGCTATTCAGCGGAATTCTGCGCCTCATAGCGCTCCAACTTTTTCAGCTTGTCTCTGGGAAGGCAACCAATAGTAATCTCGGCACGTTACGGTGAGTCAGGCTACTTTCGGTTAGGTTGGGTTTGTCTACGTTTAGTAAGGGTAGCTTTAACTTTTGTGCTGTACACTGCTTTTCGTTGGGGTTCTGAGCACTACTGCTCTCTAGCATGTCCTGATTGGCTATGGGGTGTGCCGCAATAGCGGTCTCGGCACGATAGGTTGTGTTATGATATGTTTTGCAATGTTCTGGTTGTTAGGGTTAGGCCTCGGCTGCTTTGACTTTTCTGATATACACTGCGGCTCTATGGATTTCTGCGTTCCACTCTCCACTAGTGCGCTGTGCTTGGCTCTGGGGAGGCCAGCGATGGAGCTCGCGGCTCTATATGTTGATTCATGATACGTTCGGCTCTGTCGAGTTAGTCTAAGTATGGTTATGATAGCTTCACCATTTTTGCTGTACACTGCTAATCGGTGTATTTCTGCGCTCTACTTTGCCCTAGTACGACCTGGTTTTGTCTGCGGATGGCAGCAATAGTTGTCCCGGCAAGTTATTTAGGGTCAGTATATGTTCGGTTATGCTCCGCCGGTCTGGGTTAGGCTGGGGTAGCTTTAACTTTTCTGATTTACACAGCGATTAAATGTATGTCTGCGTTCTACTTTCCACTAGTGTGTTCCGCTTGACTCTGGGTAGGTCAGCAGTAGCAGTCGCGGCACGTTTGTTTGAGTTGGGATACGTTTGGCTGTGTTACGATTGGTTATGTTAGGAGGTTATAGCTTTGACTTTAGCGTAGTAGTCTACAATTAGGTGGATTTCTGCGACTTGCAGTGCCCTAATATTTTCAGCTTAGTTCCGGGAATACCAGCGATGGTGGTCTCGGCTCGTTATGTTGAGTTAGGTTAGGATTGGACATGTTACTATTTGTTGGGTTTGGAGGGGCTGCTCTGACCTTAGTGCTATAGTCTGCTGTATGGTGGATTCCTGCGCCATACAGCGCTCTAATGCTTTCGGCTTGGCCCTGGAAGGGCCAGCAGTAGTGGCTTCTGCACGCTACATTTTGCATGTACGTTCGTTTAGGTTGGGTCAGACTAGGTTTTGACAGGATAGCTTTAGCTTCTGTGATGTAAACTGCTATTCGGTGGGCTTAGTGCTCCAATAATTTCAGCTTGGCTCTGGCAAGGCCTGCGATTGCGTTCTCGGTAGGCTATCCTGTGTCAGGTTACGTATAGTTAGATCAGTTTAGGCTAAGTTTGGTCAGGATATCTCTAACTCTTGTTCTGTACAGCTCTATTCGATGGATTTCTGCACTCTGCTGCTCTCTAGTATGTCCTGCTTGTCTCTGCGGAGGCCAGAAGAAGTGGTCGCGGCACGACAGGTTAAGCTACGACACGCTCGGTTACGTTACTGTTACCTAGGTTAGAAGAGGTTAGCTACGCCATCAGTGCTATGGTCTCCTATTAAGTGGATTTCTGCGCCCTACTGTGCTCTGTTTTCAGCTTGTCACTGGCAATGCCAGCAATTGTGGTCTCGGCACGTTATGGTTGATCAGGTTACGTTTGGTTAGGTTGGGTCATACTAAGTTTGGTCAGGGTAGCTTTATCTTTTACTCTGTACACTGTTATTCGGTTTATTTCTGTCATCTGCTGTGCTCTGGTATGTGCTGCTTGGTTCTGTGGAGGGCAACAATAGAAATCTCAGCACGTAAGTTTGAGTTAGGCTATGTGTGGTTATGTTCCGTTAGTCCGTGTTATGTATGGGTAACCCTAACTTTTCTGATTCATACTGCGGTTCTATGGATTTCTGCGTCCTACGCTCCACTAATGTATTCTGCTTTGCTATGTGGTGGCCAACAATATTGGTCGCAGCACGTTAGGATGAGTTAGGATGCGTTTCTTTATATTACGGTTGGTCAGGTTAGGAGAGGATGGCTTTGACTTTGGTGCTATAATCTGCTATTAGATGGATCCCTGCCACCCACAGTGCTGTAACGTTTTCAGCTTTGCGATGGGAAGGCCAGCAATAGAGGTCTCGGCGCGTTATGTTGAGTCAGCTTACGTTCGTCTAGGTTGGGTTAGGCCATGTTTGGTCATGATAGCTTTTACTTTTGCGATGTACGCTGCTTTTCGCTGGATTTCGGCGATCTACGGTGCTCTGATTTGCCCTGCTTGGATCTAGGGAGTGGAACAATGGCGTTCTCGGCACGCTAGGCTAAGTCGGACTATATTTAGGTTTGTCCTGTTGGTTTGTGTTAGGCTTGGGTAGCTTGTACGTTTCTGATACATACTGCGATTATAAGGGTTTCTGTGTTCTATTTTCCACTAATGTGATCCACTTGACTCTGTGCTGGCCAGGAATGGTGGTCGCGGCACGTTATTATTTGTCGGGCTATGTTCGGTTAGGTTGGGTTTGGCTACGTTTGGTAAGAATAGCTTTTGCTTTTTTGCTGTGTGCTGCTACGCGGTAGATTTCTGCGCTCTACTGTGTTCTAGCATGTTCTCCTTGGCACTCAGGACGGCCACAATAGCGGCCTCGGCACGATAGTTTGAGTCAGGCAATGTTTGGTTCTGTTCTGTGGGTTTGGATTAAGTTTGGGTGTCATTGACTTTTCCCATATACCCTGCAGTTATCTGGATTTCTGCGTACTACTCACTACTAACGTGTCCCCTCGAATCTAGGGAGGCCAGCTACAGTGTTCGCGGCACGTTAGGTTGAGTTGGGTTATGTATGGCTATGTTAATATTGACTAGGTTAGGAGAGGATAGCTTTTACCATAATGCCATAGTCTGCAATTAGTTTGATTCCTGCGCCATGCATTGCTCTAAAGCTTTCAGCTTGGCTCAGGGAAAGCTAGCAGTAGTGACCCCTGAAGGTCACGTTGTGTCAAGTTTTGTTCGGTTAGGTTGAGTCAGGCTTAGTTTTGTAGGATGGCTTAAATTTTTGTGCTCTAGACTGCTATTCGACAGTTTTCTGAGCTCTACAGTGCTCTAGTATGCCTTGCTTGGCTCTGGGAATGGCAGCAATGGCGGTCTCGGCACGTTAGTCTGAGTCAGGTTACGTCCGGTTGTTTGGGATAGGCTATGATTGGTCAGGATAGCCTCAACTTATGTGCTCTGCACTGATATTAGGGGGATTTATGAGCTCTGCAGTGCTCTAGTATGCCTCGCTTTGCTCTGGGGAGGGCAGCAATAGAGGTTTCAGTACGTTAGGTTGAGTTAGGCTATGCTTGGCTATGTTCTGTTCGTTTGGATAAGGTTTGGATAGTTTAGACTTTTCTGATAAACACTGCGATTCTATGGGTTTCTGCGCTCCACTCTCTACTAATGTGTTCCGCTTTGCCCTGGGGAAGGCAACAACAGGAGTAGCGGACCGTTAGGTTGATGTAGGTTACGTTTGATTATGTTACGGTTGGTTAGGTTAGGAGTAGACAGCTTTGACTTCTGTGCTATGTTCTGCTATTAGGTGGATTTCGTCGCCCTTCATTGCTCCAATATCTTCAGCTTAGCTCTGGGAAGACCAACAATGGTGGTCTCGGCATGATATGTTGAAACAGGTTACGTTCGGTTATGTTGGATTTGGATAAGTTTGATTTGGGTAGCTTAAACTTTCGTCCTGTACACTGATGTATTGTGGATTTCTGCGCTCTACTGTGCTCTAGTATGTCCTGATTGGTCCTGCGGTGACCAGCAGTAGTGGTCGCGACACGTTGTATAGAGCTAGGATACGTTAGGTTGTACTACGAATGGATATGTTAGGAGAGGATAGCATTGACCGTAGTGCTATAGTCTGCTATTAGGTGGTTTTCTGCGTCCTGCAGTGTTCTAATGCTTTCAGCTTTGCTCTGCGAACGCCAGAAATAGTGGTCTCCGCTCGGTATGTTGAGTCATGTTACGTTCGGTTTGGTTGGGTCTGGCTACGTTTCGTCAGGGTAGCTTTAACTTTGGCGATGCAGACGGCTATTCGGTAGGTCTCTGTGCCCTGCTGTGCTCTAGTATACCCTGCTTGGCTCTGGCGAGGGCAACAACAGCGGTCTTGGCACGGTAGGTTGCGTCAGGCTACATTGTGTTATGTTCCGTTGGTTTGGGTTAGGCATGGGTAGCTTCGACTTTTCTGATATACACAGCAATTATACGGTTTTCTGCGTTCTACCTTCCACTAACGAGTTCCGCTTGACTCTGTGGAGGCCAGCAGTAGTGGCCGCGGCACGTTAGGTCGAGATAGGTTATGTTCGGCTATGTTACAGTTGGTGATGCTACGAGAGGATAGCTTTGACTGTAGTGAAATAGTCTGCTACTATGTTGATTTCTGCTCCCTACAGTGCTTTAATATTTTCAGCTTGCCTCTGGGAAGGCCAGAAATGTTGGTCTCGGCACGTTATGTTGAGTTAGGTTACGTTATGTTAGGTTTGGTCAGGCAAAGTTTGGTCACAAAAGCTATATCTTCTGAGCTGCATATTGCTATTCGGTGTACTTCTCCGATCTGCTGTGCTCTAGCATGACCAGCTAGGCACTGGGTATGGCAAATATAGCGGTCTCGGCACGTTAGGTTTGGTTATGTTAAGTTTGGTTATTGTACATTTGGTTAGGTTGGGAGAGGATATCTCTGACTTTAGTGCTACAGACTGCTATTAGGTGGATTTCTGCGCCCTACAGTGTCCTGATGTTTTCAGCTTGGCTGCGGCAAGGCCAGCAATTGTGGTCTAGGCTCGTTAGGGCGAGTCCGGTAAAATTCGGTTAGGTTAGGTCAGGCTAAGTTTGGTCAGGATAGCTTCAACTTTTGTGCTGTACACTACTATTCGCTGGATTCCTGCGCTCTACTGTGCTGTACAATTTTCTGCTTGGACCTGGTGTGGCCAACAACGGTGGTATCTGCATGTTGGGATGAGTTACGTTTCGTTTGGGTATGTGACGATTGGTCATGTTATGACGGGAAAGCTTTGACCTTCGTGCTGGCATTCCCTTTCTGTGGATTTCTGTGCTCTACTGTTCTCCTGTATATTCTGCCTGGCAATTGGCAGGCCTGCAATTGTTGTCGCGGAACGTCAGTTTGAGATATGTTGCGTTTGGTCTTGTTACTATTGGTTATGCTAGGATATGATAGCCTCGACATTTTTGCCATACACTGCAATTCTGTGAATTTCTGCTCTCTACTGTGCTCTACTACATTCTGCTTGTCCCTGTGGAGGCCAGCAATAGTGGTGTCGCCACTTTGGGCTGAGCTAGGAAACGTTCGGTTACGTTACGTTGGTCAGGTTAGGATAGGACAGATTAGGCTTTTGAGCTATACACAGCTGACAGCGGATTTCTGCGCTCTACTATGTACGAATAATTTCTACTTGGCTACGTGGGGCCAGCAATAGTGATCTCGGCACGTTAGGTTGAGTTATGTTGCGTATGGTTTGGTTAGGTTAGGCAAGGATATTTTAGGATACCTTCGACTTCAGCGCTATTCACTGCAATGCGGTCGGTTTCTGTGCACTACTGTGCTCCAGTACATTCCGCTTGTCTTTGAGAAGGCCAGCAATAATGGTCTCGTCATATTAGGTGGAGTTAGGTTACGTTTGGTTGTGTTACATTTGTCTTGGTTAGAATATGATACTTTGTCTTTTGCGCTATACGCCGCTATTCGGGGCACTTCTGCGCTCTCATGTGCTATAATATGTTTTGCTTTCCTCTGGGGTGGCCAGTAATACAGGTCCCGGCAAGTTAGGCGGAGTAAGGTTACGTATCGTTAGGTTAGATTAGGAAGGCTCGGTTAGGATTTCTTCGACTATTGCGCCATACACTGCTATTCGGTGGATTTCTGCGCTCTACATTTATACGCTGCTCGGCTCTGTGGAGACGAGTGATAGTGGCCGGGCACGTTATATTGAGTCAGGTTATGTTTGGTTAGGTTATGTTGCACAAAGTTTGGTTACGTTAGGTTTGACTTTCGTGCTATACACTGCTATTCGGTGGACTCCTGTGATCTAATCTGCCGTACTCTAATCTGCTAGGCTCTGAGGGTGCCCGCAGCAGTGGTCGCGGCACGTCACGTCCAGTTATGCTACGTTTCGTTAGGTTAGGTTAGGCCAGGTTTGTTTAAGATATCCTAGACTATTGTAACACACACAGCTATTCGGTGGATTTCTGGGCTCTCTGTTGCTCTACTAGACTCTGCTCGTCTCTAGGGAGGCGAGCAATAGTGATCGCGGCACGTTAGCTTTAGCTAGGTTATGTTTTGGTAAGTTAGGATAGGTTAGGATATGTTTGGTTAGGATAGCTTTAACTTTCGCGCTGTACACTGCTATTCGTTGGATTTCTGTGCTCTACATTGCTCCACTATACTCTGCTGGACTCTGGGTAGGCGAACCATAGTGGCCGCAGCACGTTTTGTTGAGGTATACAACGTTTGGTTTGGTTAAGTTAGCCTGTGTTTAGTGGCCGCAGCACGTTTCGTTGAGGTATACAACGTTTGGTTTGGTTAAGTTAGCCAGTGTTAGGCCTGGATGGATATGACTTTTGTGTTGTACACTGCGATTCTATGGACTTCTGAGCCCTGCTATGCTCTAGTATGCTCTGCTTGAATCTTGCGATGCCAGCAATAGAGGTCTCAGCGAGGTAGGTTTATTTAGGCTACGTTTGCACATGACAAGTTTGGTTATGTTAGGACGGAATATCTCAGACTTCCGTGCCATTCGATGACACTCCGTGGATTTCTGCGCCATACTGCACTCCAATATGTTCTGCTCGGCTCGGGTGTAGCCAGTAGCAGTGTTCGTGGCAAGTCAGGTCGAGTTAGGTTACGTTTGGTTAGGTTCGGTTTGGTTATGTTTGGTTAGGGTAGCTATGGCCTTCGTACTATGCACACTTATTCGGTGGATTTCTGTGATCTACTGTGCTCTGCTACCCTCTACTTGGCTCTGGGGAAGCCGGGAGCAGTGGTCGCTGCACGTTACGTTGACCTGTGCTGCGTTTAATTACGTCATGTTAGGTCTGGTCAGGTTGGGATATCTTTGACTTTTGTGCTATACACTGCTGTTTGGTGGGTTCCTATGCTCTACATTGCTCTACTATATTCAGCTCGACTCTAGGGATGCGAGCAATTCTGTTCGCGGCACGTCAGGCTGTGTCACGCTACGTTTGCTTAGGTAAGGTTGGGTAATGTTTGGTTAGGATAGCTACATCTTTCGTACTATACACCGTTATTCGGTGGGCTTCTGCGCCATACTGTGCTCTGGTTCATTCCTCTTGTCTCTGCGGCGGCGAGGAATGGTTGTCTCGCTAAGTTAAACTGAGTTATGATACGTTTGGGCATGTCACGTTTGCCTGGGTTAGCATACGCTGCACTGACTTTTGTGACTTACACTGCTATTCGGTGGTCATTTGCGACATACTGTGCTCTACTGCACTCCGCTTTACCTCGGGGAGGCCAGGAGCAGTGGCCGTGGCACGTCATGTTTTGTTATGCTGCGTTTGGTTATGTTAGATTACGCCAGGTTATGCGAGGATGTCAACAGCTTTTGTGCTATTCACTGCAATGCAGTGGATTTCTGCGCTCTACTGTGCCCTACCACATGCAGCTTGTATCTGCAGAAGCTAGCAATAGTGGTCTCGTCATGTTAGGTTGTGTTACGCTACGTTTGGCTGCATTACATTCGGCCTGGTTAGGACAGGCTACTTTGACTTTTGCGCTCTTCACTGCTTTTCGGTGCATTTCCTACTCTCAAATGCGCACTAAAATGCTCTGCTTGCCTCTGGGGAGGCCAGGAATATTGTTCTCGTCACCACATGCCTAGTTGCACTACGTTTGGGTAGGTTAGGTAAGGCCAGGTTATATCAGTGTATGTCTGACCCTTTTGCTATGCACCACAATGCGGTGGATTTCTGCGCTCTGCTGTGCTCTAGTATATTCTACTCGGATCAGGGGAGCCCAGAAGTAGTGGCCTCGGCAAGTTGTGTTGAGTCATGCTAAGTTTTGTCGTATTGCGTTTGGTGACGTTAGCGTGGGATAGGTCAGACCTATACGCTGTACACAGCTATCCGCGGATTTACGCGTTCAACTGTGCTCCAGTATATTCTGCTTGGCTCTGGGTATGCCAGCAGTAGTGGACTCGGTACGTCTGGTTGGGTTTAGGTACGTTTCCTTATGTTACGCTTGGTTATCTCAGGAGAGTAGCTTAGACTTTTGTGCCATACGCTGCTATTCGGCGGATTTCTGCACTCTACTGTGCTCTAGTATAGTCTGCTTCTCTCTGGGTAGGACAGAAATAGTGGTCTTAGCGCGTTAGGTTTACGTAGGCTACGTTTGCATATGAAAACTTTGGGTATACTGGGACAGAATAGCTTAGACTTTTGTGGCATTCAATGCTATTCGTTGGATTTTTGCGCCCTACTGCTTTCTAATATGTTCTGCTTTGCTCTGGGGTGGTCTGCAACAACGGTCCCGTCGTGTTAGGTTCTGTTAGGCTCCGTTTGGATGTGTCACGTTCGGCTAGGTTAGGATGGGCTACTTTGGCTTTCGTGTTATACGTCGCTATTCGGTTGGTTTCTGCGCCCTAATGTCTTCTATTATGCTCTGCTAGTCTATACGAAGGCCATCAGTAGCTGTCGCGGCAAACTACTTTGAGTTCTCGTCGTGTTAGGTTCTGTTAGGCTCCGTTTGGATGTGTCACGTTCGGCTTGGTTAGGATGGGCTACTTTGGCTTTATTACGTTTGGTTATGTTAGGTTACGTAGAGTTCGGCTATGGTAGCTTTGACATTTGTGCTACACACTGCCATTCAATGGACTTCTGCTATCTACTATGTTAGGATGTGTCAAGCTCGGTCAGGTTATTTGCGACTTACGTACAGTACACTGCTTTTCGCAGGATTTCTGCACTCGACTCTGCTCTACTATATTCTGCTTGGCCCTGCGGTGGCAAGAAACAGCCGCGGCACGTTATGTTGATTTAGACTACGTATGAGTAATTCATGTCAGGATTTTGTTGCCTACGATGCCACAGTCATTCGTGCAATACATTATCATCCGGCGGGTTCCTATGATCTACTGTGCTCTACTGAATTCCGCTTGCCTCTGCGGAGGGCCGCAGCAGAGGACGTGGAACGCTCCGTTGGGTAACGCCATGTTTGGTTATGTTTGGTTAAGTCAGGTTACGCCGGAATATCTTCCACTTTTGTGCTATTAACAGCAATGCGGAGGATTTTTGCGAACTGCTGTGCTCTAGTGCAGGCTACTTGTTCCTGTGCAGGTCAACAGTAGCTGTCTCGTCATGTTAGGTTTAGTTAGGTTACGTTTGTATATGTTACGTTCGGCTAGGTTAGGATTGGCTACTTTGACTTTTGTGCTTGACACAGTTATTCCTTCTGTTTTTGTGATCTGCTGTGCTCTACTGCACTCTGCTTGGCTCTGGGGAGACCAGGTGTAGTGGTCGCGGCACGTCATGTTGAGTTTTGCTACATTCGGTTAGGTTACGGTATGTCGGGTTAGGAGAGGGTTTCTACGGCTCCTGCGCTATTCACAGCAGTGCGCTTGATATCTGCGCTGTACTGTGCTCTAATACATTCTGCTTTTCACTGCCTATGTCAACAATAGCGACCTCGGCAAGTTAGGTTGGGTTAAGCCACGTTTGGTTACGTTACGTCTGGTGAAGTTAGCACAGGATCGTTTAGACATCTGTGCTATACACTGCTATCCTCCGATACCTGCGCTTTACTGCGTTCTAATGTCCTCCGCTTGGCTCTGTGGCGGCCAGCAATAGTGGTCTCGGCGCGTTAGGCTTAGTTAGGCTACATTTGCATATGAAATCTTTTTCTATGTTCGGATAGAATAGCTCAGACTTTTATGCCATTCACCGCTATTCGGCGGATTTCACCGCTCTACTGCGCTCTAATATGTTCTGCATGGCTCTGTGGTGGCTAGTAATGGTTCCCTCGGCACGTTAGGTTGAGTTATGTTACGTTTCGTTAGCTTAGGTTATCTTTAGCTTGGTCAGGTTATCTGTGACTTCCGTGCTGTACACTGCTGTTCGGAGGATATCTGGACGCTGCTTGGCTCTACTATATCCTTTTTGGCGCAGGGTAGGTCAGCAACAGCGGCTGCACGTTATGTTGGTTTAGCCTACGTTTGATTAGTTTCTGTTATGTTATGTTTGGCTAGCGTGTCTTCCACTTTTGTGCAATTCACTACTCTCCGCTGGTTTCCTGTGATCTACTCTGCTCTACTAAATTCTGCTTGGCTCTGTGGGGAGTGGCAGCCGTCCTCGCGGCACGCTCCGTTGAATTATGCTACGTTTGGTTAGGTTATGATAGGTCAGGTTATGTTAGCATATCTTCTACTTTTGTGCTATTAACTGCAATGCGTAGGATTTTTCCTAAGTGCTGTAATCTGGTGCACACTACTCGTTTCTGTGGAGGTCAGCCAATAGCTGTATCGTCATATTAGGTTGAGTTAGGTTACGTTCGGGTATGCTACGTTTGGTTAGGTTAGGACAGGCTACTATGACCTTTGTGCATTTCGCTGCTATTCCGTGTGTTTCAGTGATACACTGCGCTGTACTACATTCTGCATGGCTCTGGGGTTGGCCAGGAATAGTGGTCGCGTCACGTCATGTTGAGTTATGCTACGTTCGGTTAGGTTACGTCAGGTTAGGATTGTATATCTACGGCTTTTGTGTTATTCTCTGTTATATGGTGGATTTCTAAGCTCTGCTGTGCCCTAATACCTTCTGCTCGCCTCCGTGGAGGACACCAATAGTGGTCAAGTCACTTTGGGATGAGTTATGCTCGGTTTGGTTGTGATACGTTTGGCCAGGTTCGGATAGGCAACTCCGACTTTTGTGCTATTCTGTGCTATTCGGTCGATTTCTGCGCTCTGATGTGCTCTAATATGCACTGCTTGGCCCAGGAAGGCCTGCAATGTTGGTGTCGTCACGTTATGTTGAGTTAAACAACGTTTGGGTTGGTTAGTCTGGCACAGTTAGGTCAGGATATGTCCGACTTTTGTGCTATACGCGATAATGACGTTGATTTCTGCCAGCTGCGGTGCTCTAGTATTTTCTGCTTGGCTCTGTGGTTGCCAGCAATAGTGGTCTATGGACGTTAGGTTGATATATGTTACGGCTGGTTATGTTAGGTTAGGCCACGTTTGTAGCGTGTAGCTTCTGCTTTCCTGCTATACAATGTTATTCGGTGTATTCCTGTGTTCTACTGTGCCCCAGTACATTCTGCTTGTCTCTGTTGATATCAGCAAGGGTGGTCTCGGCTCGTTATGTTGGGCTACGCCACTTTTGTTCTTGTTACGCTTCGTTCGGGTGGGTTTGGAGGGCTTTGTTAGCATTTCTATGTCTTTTTTAACATACACTGCTGTTCGGTGGACATCTGCGCCCTACTGCGCTCTAATATGTTCTGCTTGGCTGTGGGTTGGTCACCGATAGCGGTCCCGCCAAGTTTGGTTGTGTTATGTTATGTAACGTTAGGGTAGGTTGGTAAGGCTTGGTTACGACTCCTTTGGCTTTTCGCTTTACACAGCTATTCGGTGGATTACGGCGCACTACATTGATGTACTGTACTCTAATAGTGGTCGTGGAACGTTAACCTCAATTGTGTTATGTTTGGTTATGTTACGTTCGGATAAGTTTGGTTATGTCAGCTTCGACTTTCGTGCTATACACCGTTATTCGAATGACTTCTGCGATCTACCCTGACCTAATATATTTTGAATGGCCTTGTGGGTGCCAGCAGCAGTGTTCGCGGCTCGCCATGATGAGTTATGCTACGTTTGGTGTGTTTAAGTTAGGTCAGGTTAGGTTAGGAGATATTCGACTTTTGTACTATTCACTACAATACGGTGGATTTCTGGGCACTACTGCGCCCTAGTGCATTCGGCTTGCTTCTGTGGGGGCCAGCAGCAATGCCCTCGTCATGATAGGTTAAGTCAGGTTACGTTTGATTGTGCTACACTTGGCCTTGTTAGTATAGGCTACTTTGTCTTTTGTGATATACACTGCTATTCGGTGGATTCCTGCGCTCTAATGCGCTCCAATGTGCTGTGTCTTGCACTACGAGGGCTATCAATAGAGGTCGCGGCACGTAGTGTTGTGTTAGACCACGTTTGGTTAGATTAGGATAGGCCAGGCTAGGTTAGGGTATCCTTGACTTTTGTACTATACACTGTCGTTCGGTGGATTTCCGCGCCCTATCTACGGCTTTTGTGTTATTCTCTGTTATATGGTGGATTTCTAAGCTCTGCTGTGCCCTAATACCTTCTGCTCGCCTCCGTGGAGGACACCAATAGTGGTCAAGTCACTTTGGGATGAGTTATGCTCGGTTTGGTTGTGATACGTTTGGCCAGGTTCGGATAGGCAACTCCGACTTTTGTGCTATTCTGTGCTATTCGGTCGATTTCTGCGCTCTGATGTGCTCTAATTTGCACTGCTTGGCCCAGGAAGGCCTGCAATGTTGGTGTCGTCACGTTATGTTGAGTTACACAACGTTTGGGTTGGTTAGTCTGGCACAGTTAGGTCAGGATATGTCCGACTTTTGTGCTATACGCGATAATGACGTTGATTTCTGCCAGCTGCGGTGCTCTAGTATTTTCTGCTTGGCTCTGTGGTTGCCAGCAATAGTGGTCTATGGACGTTAGGTTGATATATGTTACGGCTGGTTATGTTAGGTTAGGCCACGTTTGTAGCGTGTAGCTTCTGCTTTCCTGCTATACAATGTTATTCGGTGTATTCCTGTGTTCTACTGTGCCCCAGTACATTCTGCTTGTCTCTGTTGATATCAGCAAGGGTGGTCTCGGCTCGTTATGTTGGGCTACGCCACTTTTGTTCTTGTTACGCTTCGTTCGGGTGGGTTTGGAGGGCTTTGTTAGCATTTCTATGTCTTTTTTAACATACACTGCTGTTCGGTGGACATCTGCGCCCTACTGCGCTCTAATATGTTCTGCTTGGCTGTGGGTTGGTCACCGATAGTGGTCCCGCCAAGTTTGGTTGTGTTATGTTACGTAACGTTAGGGTAGGTTGGTAAGGCTTGGTTACGACTCCTTTGGCTTTTCGCTTTACACAGCTATTCGGTGGATTACGGCGCACTACATTGATGTACTGTACTCTAATAGTGGTCGTGGCACGTTAACCTCAATTGTGTTATGTTTGGTTATGTTACGTTCGGATAAGTTTGGTTATGTCAGCTTCGACTTTCGTGCTATACACCGTTATTCGAATGACTTCTGCGATCTACCCTGACCTAATATATTTTGAATGGCCTTGTGGGTGCCAGCAGCAGTGTTCGCGGCTCGCCATGATGAGTTATGCTACGTTTGGTGTGTTTAAGTTAGGTCAGGTTAGGTTAGGAGATATTCGACTTTTGTACTATTCACTACAATACGGTGGATTTCTGGGCACTACTGCGCCCTAGTGCATTCGGCTTGCTTCTGTGGGGGCCAGCAGCAATGCCCTCGTCATGATAGGTTAAGTCAGGTTACGTTTGATTGTGCTACACTTGGCCTTGTTAGTATAGGCTACTTTGTCTTTTGTGATATACACTGCTATTCGGTGGATTCCTGCGCTCTAATGCGCTCCAATGTGCTGTGTCTTGCACTACGAGGGCTATCAATAGAGGTCGCGGCACGTAGTGTTGTGTTAGACCACGTTTGGTTAGATTAGGATAGGCCAGGCTAGGTTAGGGTATCCTTGACTTTTGTACTATACACTGTCGTTCGGTGGATTTCCGCGCCCTAGAGTGAACTAATACGCTCTGCTTGTCTCAACGAAGGCCATGAACAGCGGTCGCGACACGTTATGTAGTGTTATGCTACGTTTGGTTAGGCTATGTTATGCCAAGTTAGGTTAGGATTACTTCGACTTTTATGCCGTACACTGCTAATCGGTGGATTTCTGCGCTCCACATTGCTCCACTCTACTGTGCTCGAATCTGGGGAGTCGAGCAATAGTGGTCGCTGTTCGTTAGGTGTGGATATGTTACGTATGGTTTTATTAAGGTTGCATATATTAGGATGCGGTAGATATGACCATTGTGCTAT
Source organism: Eufriesea mexicana (assembly GCF_001483705.2). Classification (NCBI taxonomy): domain Eukaryota; kingdom Metazoa; phylum Arthropoda; class Insecta; order Hymenoptera; family Apidae; genus Eufriesea; species Eufriesea mexicana. The sequence goes on along the minus strand of NW_016909526.1, from coordinate 195,018 downwards.
ACACCCCTACTCGGTGGTTTCCTGCGATCTAGTGTGCTCTAATATGATCAGCTTGGATCAGTGGTGGCGAGCAATTATGGTCGCGGCACGTTACTTTGAGTTTGACTATGTTTGGTTATGTTATGTTAACATGGGGCAGGCACGGATAGCTATGACTTTTGTACTATACACAGCTACCCGCGCATTTCTGCGCTCTACTGTGCTCTAGTATATCCCGCTTAGCTGTGGAGTGCCAGCAAAGGTGGGTTCGGCACCTTAGGTTGTGTTTGGAGTTAGGTTACGTTTGGTTATGTTACATTTGTCTTGGTTAGAATATGATACTTTGTCTTTTGCGCTATACGTCGCTATTCGGGGCACTTCTGCGCTCTCATGTGCTACTTGTGCCCTAGTATATTCTACTTGGCCTTATGGTGGCCAGCATTAGTAATTCCGGCACGTTGGTTTGTGTTAGGTTACGTTTCGTTGGGATTGGTACGGAAAGCTTGGTTAGGATTTCTTCGACTTTTGCGCCATACACTGCTATTCGGTGGATTTCTGCGCTCTACATTACGCTACTCTACTCTGTCCACCTCGGGGGAGGCGAGCAATAGTGGTCGAGGCACGTTATTTTGAGTTATGTTATGTGCGGTTATGTTTGGTTTGGCTGAGATTGGTTGGGATAACTTTGACTTTCGTGCTACACAATCTTATTTGGTGTATACCTGTGATCTACTGTGCTCAACTACATTCCGCTTGGCTATTGGGAGGCCAGCAGCAGTGGCCGCGGCACGTCATTTTGGGTTACACTACGTTTGCTTATGTCACGTTCGGCGAGGTTCTGATATAATATATTTGACTTTTGTGTCGTGCACTGCTTTTCGGTTGATTCTTGCTTTCTACTGCGCTCGAATATGTCCCGCTTTCCACTGGGGTGGCCAGTAAGTGCGGTCCCGGCACGTCAGCCTGAGTTACGTTTCGTTCCGTTAGGTTAGGTGAGGAACGCTTGGTCAGGATTTCTATGACTTTTGTGTTATATGCTGCTACTCGGTGGATACCTGCGTTCTACATTGCTCTACTACACTCCGCTCGTCCCAGGGGAGGCGTGCATTAGTGGCCGTGGCGCGTTAGCTTCAGTTATGTTACGTTACGCTCGGATAGGCTGGTAAAGTTTGGTTAGGATTGCTTTGACTTTCGTGATGTACACTGCTTTTCGGCGAATTTCTGTGATCTACAGTGCTCTAATATATTCTGCTTGCCTCCGGGTTGCCAGAAGCAGCAGTCGAGGATGGTTGTGATGAGCTATGCTACGTTTGGATGGGTTAACTTGGGTCAGGTTATGCTAGGATAAATACGGCTTTTATGCTATTCATTAATATGCGGCGGATCTCTGCGCACTGCTGCTCTCTATTACATGCGGCTTGCCTCTGTGGAGGCCAGTAATGGAGGCCACGTCATGTTTGGTTGATCTATGTTGCGTTTGGTTATGCTACGTCTGACTATGCCAGGAGAGACAACATTGACTTTTGTGCTGTACACAGCTCTTCGGCCGATTTCTGCGTTCTAATGTGCTCTAATATGCTTTGCTTGGCTCCGCGGCGGCTTTTAATAGAGGTCGCGGAATGCTATGCTGAGGTATTCTACGTTTGGTTAGGTTAGGTGTTGTCATATTAAGTTAGGACATCTTTGACTAATGCGCTATACATTGCAATGCGGTTTATTCCTGCGCTCTACTGTGCTCTAGTACATTCTGCTTGGCCCTGAGTAGGTCAGCAATAGTATCCTCGGCGCGATGGTATGGGTTAGATTACGCTCGGTTATGTTACGCTATGTTAGGTTAGGACACGAAAGCTTTGGCATTTGTGCTATACATTGTTCTTCGGTGGATTTCCGCTCTCTACTGAACACTAATGTATTCTGCTTGGCTCTGTGAAGCCAGCATTAGTGGTCTCGGCACGTTAGTTTGTGCTATGCTACTTTCGGTTATGTTACGTCTTCTGATGTCAGGATCAGATAGTTTGGAATTTTGTGCTGTACACTGTTATACGCGGGTTTCTGCGCAATCCTGTGTTCTAGTATTTTCTGCTTGGCTCTTGGGAGCCCGGCAATAGCAGCCACGGCACGCTAGGTTGGGATAGATTACCTTCGGTTGGGTCAGGTTAGGTTAATCTTGGACAGGTTTACCCAGTCTTTCTTGCTATACACTGCTGTCCGGACGGTGTCTGCGCTCGACTGCGCCCTCCTTTATTCTGCTTAGCCCTAAGAGTGCCGGCAGTATTGGTCTCTGCACGTTAGGTTGAATTACGTTACATATGGTTAGCTTAGGTTAGACTATGTTCGGTAAGTGTATCTTTGGCATTTGTGCTATACACCGTTCTCGAGTGTACCTCTGCGCTCGACTGTGCTCTACTATATTCTGCTTGTCCCTAGGGAGGCCACCAATAGTCCTCGCGGCAAGTTATATGGAGTTGGGCTGCGATTGCTTATGTTAGGTTAGGTCAGGTATGGCTTGGTTATTTTCGACTTCTTTGTTATATACTGCAATGCGGGAAATATCTGCGCACAACTGTGCTCTAATAGATTCTGCTTACCTCTGTGGAGGCCAGCAACAGTGGTCTCATCATGTTATGTTGAGTTAGGTTGCGTTCGGTTAAGGTAGGTTTGGCTAAGTTAGGATAGGCTACTTCGACTTTTGTGCTATACAATGCTATTCGCAGGATACCAGCGCTCTAATGTGATATAATAGGCTCTTCCTGGCTGTGTGGTGGCCAGTAATAGCGGTCTCGGCACGCAAGGTTGTGCTAGATTACGTAACGTTGGGTACGGTCAGGATGGTTTGGTCAGGATTTCTTTGACTTTTGTGATGTACACTGCTACACTGTGAATTTCCACGCTCTACATTGCCCTCTTACTCTCCGCTCGACTCTTGGGAGGCGAGCAGTGGTTGTCGAGGGACGTTTGCTTGAGTTAGCATACGTTTGGTTTGACTAGGTTTTGTTAAGTTTGGTTGGCATAGCTTTCACTTTCGTATCAAACACTATTATGTGGTTGATTCCTGTGAACTACTGTGCTCTACTATATCCTGCTTGGCTTTGGCGAAGCCTGCAGCAGTGGTCGCGGCACGTTAAGTTGAGTTATGCTACGTTCCGTTATGTTGGGTTATGCCAGGTTAGATTAGTGTATCTACGAATTTAGTGCTATTCACTGGAATACGGTTGATTCATGGGCACTACTCTTCTCTACTACATTCTGCTTTTCTCTGTGGGGGCCAGCAATATCGGTCTCCCCATGGTAGGTTGAGCTAGGTTACGTTTGGTTATGTTACGTTTGGCTACGCTAGGATAGGCTACTGCGTCTTTTGTGCTTTACACTGCTATACGGTAGATCTCTGCGCTCTAATGTGCTCTTGTATATTCTGCTTGGCTCTGTGAAACCAGCAGTAGTGGTGTCGGCTCGTTAGGCTGAGTAAGGGTACGTTTGGTTATGTTACATATGTATAGGTTAGATTAGGACAGCTTAGACTTATGTGGCATACACTGCTCTTCGGTAGATTCGTGCACTCTACATTGCTCCACTATAATCGGCCCGACTGTCGTGTGTGCGGCATTAGTGGCAGCAGCATGTTGTGTTCAGTTAGTACATGTATGGTTAGGTTAGGTTATGTTGCGTTAGGATAGCGAATCTTCGACATTTGTGCTGTGCGCTGCCATCCTATGGACTCCTGCGCTCTACTGAGCACTACCACACTCTGCTTGTTTCTGGGACGCCAGGAATAGTGGTCGCGGCAAGTTAGGTTGAGGTGCGTTTCCTTCGGTTAGGCTAGGTTGGTTATGTTTGGATGGGACAGCTTTGACTTGTGTACTGTACACCGCTTTACGGTGGCTTTCTTCGCTCTACTACCACTAGTATATGTTGCTTGGCTCTGCGGAGGCCAGCATTATTGGTCTCTGCACGCTTGGTTCAGTTATGTTGCGTTTGGTTATGTTAGGACAGGATCTATACGACCTTTGTGCAATACATTGCTGTTTGGTGCCTTCGTGTGCTCAACTGTGCACTACTATATTATGCTCTACCATAAGGAAGCCAGCAGTAGTGGCAATGGCACGATGGGTTGCGTTGGACTAGGTTTGGTAAGGGTACAGTTGGTTAGGGTAAGATAGGATAGCTCTGACTTTGTGCCATACACCATTATTCGGTGGATTTCTACGCCTTAGTTTGCATTACTCTACCCTGCTCGGCTCAGGCGAGGCCATCAATAGTGGTCTCGGCTCGTTAGTTTGAGTTAGGCTACCTTTGGTGTGGTTATGTTGGTTTGGGTTAGGCCTGGATACCTTCGACTTTCGCCGTATACACTCCTATTCGGAGAATTTCCCTGCCCTACTGTGCTCTACCATTATCTGCTCTACTCTGGGTATTCCAGCAATAGTGGTAGTGAATCGATACGTTGGGTTGAGATACGTTTGGTCATGATACGTTTGGGTAAGTTAGGATAGGGTGGCAATGACTTTTGTGCCTGACATTACGTTGCGGTGGATTCCTGCGCTCTACATTACACTACTATACTCTGTCCGTCTATGGGAGGCCGGCAATAGAGGTCTCGGCACGTCAGATCTAGTTAGGGAAAGCTTGGTTAAGTTATGTTGGTCTGGGTTAGGCTAGGATTGCTTTGACTTGCGTGGTATACACTGATGTTCTGTGGATTTCCGCGCTGTACCGTTTTCTTGTATGATCCGCCTGGTCCTGTCGACGCCAATAATGGTGGTACCTGCACCTAAAGTTGAGACATATTACGTATGGTTATGTTAAGTTTGGTTATATTAGGATAGGATAATTTTGACTGTTGTGCTATACACCGCCATTCGATGGATTCCTGCGCTCTACATAATTCTAATGTACCCTGCTTGTCTCTGGGGATACCAGCAATGCTAGTCTCGGAACATTATATTCAGCTCGGCTACTTTCGGATAGGTTAGGTTATTATATCTAGCACTTTTGTGCTATATACTGCAATGCGGTGGATCACTGCGCTCTACTGCGCTATAGTACGCGGTGCTTGGCTCTGGGGAAGCCAGTAATAGTGGTCGCAGCACGTTAGTCTGATTTACGCTGTGTTTGGTTATGTTCTGTCGGTTTGGGTTAGGTTTGGGTAGTTTTGAATTTCTGATATACTCATCGATTATACGGATATCTGCGTTCCACTCTATACTAATGTGGTCTGCTTGGCTCTGCGGCGGCAAGCAATAGTGGCGGCGGCAAGCAATAGTGGCGGCGGCAGGCAATAGTGGCCGCGGCATGTTAGTTTCAGTTATGCTACTTTTGGTTATGTTGCGATTGGTTAGGATGGAACAGGATAGCTTTGACTTTAGTGCTATGGCCTGCTATCAGTTGGCTTCAAGCGCCATAGAGAGCTCTAATGCTTTCAGCGTTGTCCTGGGAATGTCCGCAATAGTGATCTCTGCACGCTACATTGTGTCTGGTTGCGTTCGGTAAGGTTGGGCCTGGCTGAGTTTGGTCGTGATATCTCTAACTTTTGTGCTGTACACAGCTATTTGTTGGACTTCTGTGCTCCACTGTGCTCTAGCATGTCCTGCTAGACTCTGGGAAGGGCAGCAATGGTGGTCTCGCAACGTTAGGTTGTGCTAGGGTACTTTTGGTTATGTTACGATTGGTTAGGTTAGGGGGATGGCTGTGTCTATAGTGCTGCAGTCTGCTATTAGGTGGCTTTCTGCTCCCTACATTGCTTCAATACTTTCAGCTTGCCTCTCGGAAGGCCTGCAATAGTGGTTTCGTTCGTCATCTTGTGCCAAGTTACGTATGGTTAGGTCAGTTTAGGCTAAGTTTGGTCAAGATATCTCTAACACTTGTGCTGTACTGCTCTATTCGATGGATTTCAGCACTCTGTTGCGCTCTAGTATGTCCTGCTTGTCTCTGCGGAGGCCAGAATTAGTGGTCGCGGCACGACAGGGTAAGCTACGACACGCTCGGTTACGTTACTGTTACCTAGGTTAGGAGAGGTTAGCTACGCCATTAGTGCTATGGTCTCCTATTAAGTGGATTTCTGCGCCCTACTGTGCTCTTATGTTTTCAGCTTGGCACTTGCAAGGCCAGCAATTGTGGTCTCGGCACGATATGATTGGTCATGTTACGTTCGGTTGGGTTGGGTCAGGCTAAGTTTGATCACTATAGCTTTAACTTTTGTGCTGTACACTGCAATTCGGTGCATTTCTGCATTCTATATTGCTTTAGTATGTCCTGCTAGGCCCTGGGGAGGGCAACAATAGCGGCCTCGGCATGTTAGGTTGAGGTAACTTATGTTTGGTTATGTTCCGTTGGGTTGGGTTAGTCTTGGGTAGCTTTGACTTTTCTGATACGCACTGCGATTATATGGATTTCTGCGTTCTACTGTCCAGTAACGTGTTCTGCTTGACTCTGGCGGGGTCAGCAATAGTGGTCGTGGCACGTTCGGTTGAGTTGGGCTATGTTTGGTTATGTTACGGTACGTTATGTTAGGAGAGGATGAGTTTCACTTTAATGCTACAGTCTGCTATCAGGTAAATTTCTCCTCCCTACAGGGCTTTAATATTTTCAGCTTGGTTCTGAGGAGGACAGCAATGGTGTCCTCGACACGTTATGTTTTGTGAAGTTACGTTGCGCTAGGTTGGGTTAGGCCATGTTTGGTTAGGATATCTTCAACTTCTGTGCTGTACGCTGCTATCCTGTGGATTTCTGCGATATACTGCGCTCCAGTATATCCTGCTTGGCTCTGTGGAGGGCAGCAATAGCCGTCTCCAAACGATAGGTTGAGTTATGCTATGTTTGGTTATATTCAGGTGGTTTTGGTTAGGTTTGAGTAGCTTAGACTTTTCCGTTATACACTGAGATTTTATACATTTCAGCGTGCTACTCTCCACTAATGTCTTCAGCTTGCCTCTGTGGTGGTCAGCAATAGCGGTCGCGTCGCGTTTGTTTCAGGTAGGTTACGCTTTGTTATGTTACGATTGGTTATGTTACGATTGGTTATGTTAGGAGAGGGTGGCTTTGACTTTAGTGCTACAGCCTGCTACTAGGTGGACCTCTGTGCACTACAGTGCTCTAATGTTTTCAGCTTGGCTCTGGCAAGGCCAGCAAGCGTGGTCTCGGCACGTTATTATGAGTCTGGTTATGTTTATTTATGTTCTGCTTGTTTGGGATAGGCTCGGGTAGCTTTGACATTTCCGATATACACTGCGATTGTATGGCTTTCCGCGTTCTACTCACCACCAACGTGTTCCGCTTTACTCTTTGGAGGCCAGAAACAGTGGTCCCGGCACGTTAGGTTGAGTTAGTTCACGTTTGTTTATGTTACGGTTGGTTATGTTGGGAGAGGATAGTTTCGACTTTGGTGCTATATTCTGCTGTTATGTGTGTATCTGCTCCCTACAGTGCTTTAATATTCTCGGCCTGGCTCCGGGAGAGCAAGCATTACTGGTCTGGGCACGTTCTGTTGTGTCAGGTTACATACGGTTATGTTGGGTTAAGAAATGTTTGGTCGGGATAGCTTCACCTTTGTGCTACACACTGCTATTCGGTGGGTTTCCGCGCTCAATTGTGGTCTAGTATGCCCTGCTTAGCTCTCGGGAGGGCAGAAACAGCGGTCTCGGCAAGTTAGGCTGTGTTAGGTTATGCTTGGCAAGGTTAGGTTGCGATTTGGTAGGTTAGGATAGCTAAGACTTTTGTGCTACATACTGCTATTCTATGGACTTCTACGCTCTTCAATGAGCTGCCACAAATTGCTTGACTCTGTGGAATCCAGGAATAGTGTTCTCGACACGCTAGGTTAAGTTATGTTACGTTTGGTTGTGCTAGTCTTGGCTAGGTTTGGTTAAAACAGCCTTGACATCGTGCTGTACACATCTGTCCGGCCGATTTCAGCGTTCCACATTGCTCTGCCATGCTCTGCTTAGCTCTCATGAGGCCAGCAGCATCGGTCGTGGCACCTAAGTTAGGGTTACGTTACGTCTGCGTATGTTACGCTTTGCTAGGTTGGGATGGGATTGCCTCGACTATTGTACTGCACACTGCCATTCCGTGGATTCCTGCGCTCCACACTGATCTAGTGTTCTGCGCTAGGGCCTGGGTAGGCCAGCAGTTGTGGTCTCGGCAGGTTAGGCTGAGTTAGGCTGCGCACGGTTAGGTTGGGTTTGTCTGGTTAGGGCGGGGTAGTTTTGACTTTCGTGCTATACAATGCTTTACGGGTGATTTCTGCGCTCTGAGTTGCTCTACTAGCCTCTGCTTGTCCCTGGGGAGGTCAGCAATAGCGGTCGTGGCACGTTTGTTTGGGTTAAGTTTGGTTCGGATGGCTTCTACTCTTGTGCTGTGCACTGAAATCCGGTGGATCCCTTAGCCCTACTATGCTCTAATATGTACTGCTTGTCTGTGTGTAGGTTAGTAATGGTGTTCTCGGCATATATGTTTGAGTTATATTTCGATGTGTTATGCCGCGTTTCGTTAGGTTAGGATATGGAAGCTTTGACTTTTGTGCTATACACTGCTATTCAGTGGATACCTACGCCCTACATTGCTCTAATATACTCTGCTCGACTCTCGGGATGCGAGTAGTTGTGGCCGTGGCACGTTAGGTTGGGAAACGTTACGTTTGGTTAGGTTATGTTAGGTTAGGAATGGTTACGGTAGCTTCGACTTTCTTGCTGTACGCAGTTATTCGGTGCATCCCTGCACTCCACTCTGCTCTTCCCTAATCGGCCGGTCCCTGTTGGCGGGGGAGGGGGGCAGCAATATTGTTCGCGGAAGGTGATGTTGAGCTTGTCTACAATACGTTAGGCTATGTTAGTTCGTGTTAGGTTTTGATATCTTTCAATTTTCTACTGTACACTCCGATGCGATGGACTTCTGCACCCTAGCCTTCTCTAACAGGTTCTGCTTCGCTCTGTGGAGGACAGCAATGGTGTTAGCGGCGCGTTAGGTTGCGCTTGGATACGTTTGGCAGTGTTACGCTATGCTGGGTTATGCTGTGATAGCTACGACTTTTGTGCTACGCACTGCAAATTTATGGACTCCAGCGCCCTATTATGTGCTATAACGCTCTGCTTGCCGCGGGGGACACCAGGAATATCGGTCGCGGCACGTTAGGTTGTGTTATGTTACGTTTGGCTTGGTAAAGTTTGGCTAGGTTAGGCTGGGATAACTATGCCTTTTGCCTATGCACTATTATGCAGCAGATATGTGCGCCCTATTGCGCTCTAATATGATCTGCTTGGCTTTGAGGAGGAGAGCAGTCGTGGTTTCATCTCGTTGCCTTTGGTTAGGTAAATTTTGGTTATGTTACTATAGGCTAAGTTAGGAATGGGTAGCTTTAACTTTTGTTCTGCATACTGCTATTCGTTGAATTCCTGCGCCCAACCGTGCTCTAATATGAACTGTATGTCTCTGGGGAGGCCAGCAATACCGGTCGTGGCATGTTCGGCTTTGACATGCTTCGTTCGGTTAGTTTAGGTTAGGGCATGTTTGGTTAGAATGGCTTTGACTTTTGAGCTCTAGACTGCTGTTCGGCGGGTTTCCGCGTTGTACTCTGCTCTAGCGTATTCAGCGTGACTGCTGGGAGGCCAGCAGTATTGGTCACGGAGCGTTTGTCTGATTTACGTTACGTTTGGTCATGCTACGTTTGGCTAGGTTAGGATAGGGTAGCTTAGGTTCCAGTGCAGTACAACGCAATTCGGTGGACTCATGCGCCCTACATTGCTCTTCTATACTCTGCACGGCTCTGGGTGGCCAGCACTGTGTGGGGTCGGCACAGTTAGTTGAGCTTGGTTACGCTTGGCGGTGTTACGATTGTTTAGGTTAGGAGAGGGTACCTTTGACATTTTTGCCGCATACTGCCTTTCGGTTGACTTCTCTGCTCCACTGCGCCGTAATATGCTCTGCTCTGCTAATAGTGCAATAGTGTAATATACACTGCTGTCCGGACGGTGTCTGCGCTCGACTGCGCCCTCCTTTATTCTGCTTAGCCCTAAGAGTGCCGGCAGTATTGGTCTCTGCACGTTAGGTTGAATTACGTTACATATGGTTAGCTTAGGTTAGACTATGTTCGGTAAGTGTATCTTTGGCATTTGTGCTATACACCGTTCTCGAGTGTACCTCTGCGCTCGACAGTGCTCTACTATATTCTGCTCGAATCAGGGTAGGCCAGAAATAGTGGTCGTGGGACGTTATTTTGAGTTATGTTGCGTTTGGCCATGTCGCGATTTGTTAGGTTCGGAGAGTATGGCTTTGACTTTTGCGCTATACACTGCCATCCCGTGTATTACTGCGCTCCCCATAGATCAACTATACTATGCTCGATAGCAGGGAAACCAGCAATAACCTTCGTGGCACGATAGGGTGGATACGGTTACGTTCGGTTCGGTTAGGTTAGGATACGTTTGGCTAGAATGCCGTTGACTTTTGTGATATACACTGCTGTACGGTGGATGTCTTCGCTTTACTGTGCACTAATATGCACCACTTTGCGCTGTGGATGCCATCAGTTGTGGTCTCTGCACGTTAGGTTGAAATATGCTTCGCTCAAGTAGGTTGGGTTGTGTCCGGTTAGGTAAGGATATGTCTGACTCTTGTGCTTTGCACCAGAGTGCGGCGGATTTCAGTGTTTTCCTGTGCTCTAGAATAATCTGCTTTGCTCTGGGTAGGTCAGTAATACTGGTCTAGGCACGTTAGGTTCAGTTAGATTACGTTTGGCTCTATTATGTTTGGCTAAGTTAGGATAAGGTAGCTATGACTTTTGTGCTGTACACTGCCTTTCGGTGGATCCTTGCGCTCTACTGTTATCTACTATTCCCTGCTTTGCTCTGGGAATTCCAGAAATGGTGGCCGCGGGGCGTTAGGTTGGATTACGTTACGTTCCTTTAAGTTATGCTTCCTATACACGTACATTCTTTGGTCCTCGGCGCTCTACTTCCCCTAATATGCCATGCTTCACTATAAGGAGCCCAGCAATATTTGGCTAGGCACGCAAAGTTGGAGTGGATTACACATGGTTAGGCAAAGTTGGGTCAAGTTATGTTAGGGTATCTTCTACTTCTCTGCTTTACACTCCAATGCGCAGCATCTCTGCGTTCTACAGTGCTCTAATATATGCCGCTTGTCTCTGTGGTGGTCAGCAATAATGGTGTGGGCACGTTAGGTGGAGTTAAGTTACCTTCGCTTATGTTACGCTTGATAAGGTTAGGATAGGGTAACTTTGACATTTGCGCTATACACTGCAACGCGGTCGGTATCTGTGCACTGCATTGCTGCAATAGCATCTGCTTGTCTCTGTGGTGTCCAGCAATGGCGGTCGTGGCGCGTCTGGTTGGGTTAGGTTACGTTTGGTTAGGTTATGTTTGGCTAAGTTTGGGTGGGATAGCTTTGACTTCTTGCGCACTGCCATTCGGTCGGTGTCTGCGCCCAGCGTTACTCTACCAGCAACAGCTAGTCCCTGGGGAGGCCAGCAATAGTGGTCGTGGCACGAATGTGTGTTTTACGTTATGTTTGGTTAGGTTAGGATTGGTTATCTTCGACTTTTGTGCTATACATGGCTATTCGGTTGATATCTGCGCTCTGCGTTGCTCGACTGGTATCCACTTGCTCCTCGAGGGGCTAGAAATGGTGGTCGTGACACGTACGGCTGAGTTAAGTTACGTTTGATAAGTTAAGGTTATGGTACGTTTGTTTAGGTTGGCTTTGACCTATGTGCTATACACTGCTATTCGGTGGCTTTCTACGCTCCACTGAGCTCTTGTGTATTCTGCTTGACTATTGGGAGGCCAGCAGTATTGTTCTCGGCACGTCAGTCTGAGGCACGCTGCATTCCGTTATGTTATGTTTGGTTAAGTCAGGAAAGGGTAGTTTGGGCTTTTGAGCAGTACACCGCAATTCGGAGGATATCTGCGCTCTACATTGCCCTTCTATACTCTGCTCGACCATCGGGAGGCCAGCAATGGTGTTTGCGACACGTTAGGTCAAGTTAGATTACGTTTGAGTAGGTTAGGTTACGCTGTGTTAGGTTACGATGGCTATGGCTTTTGTGCTACACACTGCTATTCTATTGAAGTCTGCGCTCCTCTGTCCTCGATCACAATCTGCTTGTCTCTGTGGACGCCAGGAGTAATGCTCTCGGCAGGTCAGGTTTGCTTATGTCATTTTTGGCTGGGTTAGGCCTGGTTAGCGTTGACTTTTGGATTTGCACTGGCATTCGGTGGATCTCTGCGCTCTACTGATATCTAATATTATCTGCCTTGCTCTGTGGAGGCCAGAAATATTGTCCGCGGCTCGTTTGGCTCTGTTATGTTACGTCCGGTGATGTTAAGTCTAGTTATGTTAGTATTGAATTTCCTTGACTTTTGTGCTATAGACTGCTATTCGGTGGATTTCTCTTCCCTTCGTTGCTCTCCTATACTATACTCGACTCTAGCGAGGCCAGCAATGGCGGTCGTGGCACGATGGGCTTAGCTTCGTTACGCTTTTTTGGGTCAGGTTAGGCTATGTTTGGTCAAGATGGCTTTGACTATATTGCTATACACTGCTTTTCCGTGAACTTCTGCGACCCACTGTGATCTAACCTGTTCTGCTTGGCATTGCGGTGGCCAGCGATATTGGTCCCGTCTCGTTAGGTATAGATATTCTACGTGAGGTTAGGTTAGGTAACGTCTGGTTAGGTTAGAGTGTCTTTGACTTCTGTGTAAATCGTTGCCATTTGGTGGCTTTCTGCGCTCTACTGTGCTCTACTATATACTGCTCCACTCTTGGGAGGTAAGCAATTTAGGTCGTGGCGCGACAGGTTTTGCTGTGCCGGGTTTGGTGTTGCTATGATTGGATAGTTCAGGATAGGATAGCTTTGACTCTTAAGCTGCACACCGCTATTAGGTGGGCTTGTGCGTTCTACTGTGCCCCAGGATTTTGTGATTGAATCCGGGGAGGCCAGCAATGTTGGGTACTCTACGCAATGCGATGTTAGGGTGCTTTTGGTTACGTCACGTTTGGTCAGGTTTGGATAGAATAGCTTTGACTTTTGTGCTGTTCACTGTTATACAGGTGTCTTCTGCGCTCTACTGTGCTCTAATATACTTGGCTTGGGTATGGGCTGGCCAGTAGTAGTGCTGTCGGCACGTTAGGCTGCGATATGCTGCGTCTGGCTATGTCACGTTTGGATAGGTTAGGACAGGATAGCTTAGACCTTTGTGATATACAATGCTATCCGTTGGATTTCTGCACTCTACTCTGCTCTAATTTGTTCTGCTATGCTCTGGGTAGGTCAGGAATGGCGGCATAGGCACTTTAGGTTATGTTATGTTACGTTTGGTTAGGTGAGGTTAGGACAGGCTTTGGCAGAATGGCTTTGACATTTGTGCTATACACCGCTATTCGGTCGATACCTGCGCTTTGCGTTGCTCCACTAGCATCCGCTTGTCTCTGCGGCGGCTAGCAACAGTGGCCGTGGCACGTTTGACTGAGTTACGTTACGGTAGGCTTGTTAATGCTTGGCTAGGTTTGGATAGGGTAGCTTTAACTTTTGTGACATACGCTCCTATTCGATGGATTTCTGTGCTCTACTCTTCTCTAATATGTTCTGTTTGGCTCTGGGGAGGCCCGTAATAGTGGTTACGGCACGAGAGGTTTTGCTATGCTACGGTCGGTAACGCCACGGTTAGTTAGGGCAGTTGAGGATAGCTTTGACTTTTGCGCTATACACTGCTATACGTTGAATCTCTACGATCTACTGTGCTCTGGTCAGTTCTGTTTGGCTCCGTGGAGTCCAGCAATGGCGGTCTCGGCTCCCAAGGTAAGGATATGTTACGCACGGCTTGGCTACGTTCGGATAGGTTTGGTTGGTGTAGCTTTGTCTTCTTTGGTATACGCTGCTTTTCGGTCTATGTCCGCGCACTGCATTGCTCTACTATCATCTGCTTGTATCTGAAGAAGACTGGAATTGTGGTAGTGGCACGCTTGACTTAGATATGTTACGCTTTGTTAAGCTAGGTTAGGTTTCGTTTGGTTAGGACGGCATTGACTTTTGTGCTATACGCTGCTATTCGGTGGATTTCGGCGCTCCGCTGTGCTCTTGTATATTCCGCTTGGCTACGGGATGCCAGCAGCATTGTTCTCGGCACGTCATTCTGAGTTAGGTTGCTTTCGGTTATGTTACGTTTGGCTATGTTAGGACAGGGTAGCTTTACTTTAGTGGTACACAGAAATTTGGTGGATTTCTGGGCTGCACATTGCTCTACTATACTATGCTCGACTATCGGGTGACCAGCAGTAGTGGTCACCGCACGTCAGATTGAGATATAGTGCGTTCGGTTATGCTAGGTTACGTTGTGTTACGTTAGGATAACTTTGAGTTTTGCGCAGCACACGGTTATTCGGTGGATTCCTGCCATCTTGTGTGCTCTACTTTAATCTGCTTGGACCCGTGGCTGCTAGAAGCAGTGGTCGCGGCCCGTTAGGTTGAGATACATTACGTTTGGTTCGGTCAGGTTTGGATTTGTTTGGTGCGGATGGCTTCGACTTGTGCGCAATACACTGCGGCTCGGACGATTACTGCGTACTGCTTTGCTCTGCTGTAATCTGCTTAGCTCCCTCGACGCCAGCAGCAGCGGTCGTAGCGCGTCAGTTTGGGTTACGTTACGTCTGCTTGTGTTACGTTTGGCTAGGATAGGCGAGGATAGCTCTGACTTTTGCGCTGTGCACTGATTTGCGATAGATTTCTTAGCTCTACTCTGGCCTAATATGCTCTGCTTCGGCTGGGGAGACCAGCAATAGCGGTCTCAGCACGTTAGGTTCATTTAGGCTACGTTTGATTATGTTAGGCTAGCTCTGGTTTGTTTAGGATGTCCCTCACCTTTTGCTTTCGCTGCTATTCGGTCGATTCCTGCGTTCAGCTATTATGTTAGGCTAGCTCTGGTTTGTTTAGGATGTCCCTCACCTTTTGCTTTCGCTGCTATTCGTTCGATTCCTGCGTTCAGCACTGCTCTGCTATACCCAGGTTAGCTCTCGTGAGGCGAGCAATGGCGTTTGTGGATCGTCAGGTAGGGTTACCTTATATCTGCTTCTGTTACGATTGGTTAGGATAGGAGAGCATGAACTTCTGTGCTATACACCGCTGGCCGGAGGACTTCTACGATCTACTGCGCTCTATGGCGCACCGCATGGCTTTGGTGCGGACAGCAGTAGCGTTCACCGCACGTTACTTTGAGTTCTTTTACGCTTGGCTATGTCACGATTGGATAAGTTAGGATGGGACAGCTTTGACTTTGGCGCTTTCCACTGCTACCACTGCGCTTTCTGCTGCGATCTACTGTGCTCTAATATATTCTGCTTGCCTCTGGTGAGGCCAGCAATAATATTCGTGTCACGTTTGCTTCAGTTAGGCTCCGTTCGCTTAGATTAGGTTAGGATAATCTTTGTGAACATGGGTTTGGCTTTGAGTGCTATACGCAACTATCCTGTGCATCCATGCGCTCTACTGAGCTCTAGTATATTCTGCTTGGATATACGGAGGCCAGCTGTAGCGGTCTCGGCACGTTAGTCTGAGTTACGTTGCGTACGGATACGCAACGTTTGGATAGGTTAGGAGGGGATTGCTTTGACTTTTGTTCTATACACCGAATTTCGAAGGACTTCTACGCTCTCCGTTCCTCTACTGTACTCTGCGCGGCTCTCGGGAGGCCAGTAGTAGTGTTCTCGGCAAGTCAGTTTGAGTTGGGCTACGTTTCGTTGCGTTACGTTTGGTTGGGTTAGGATAGGATAACTTCGATTTTTGTGCTACACACTGCTATTCGGATGGTTTCTGCGCTCTACATGGCTCCACTTTGCTCTGCTCGGCCCTGGCGATACCAGCAATAGTGGTCTCGTTTCGTTAGGCTCAGTTATTCTATGCTCTGTTAGGTTAGGTTACGCCTGGTTAGGTTAGGATACCTTTGACTTCTGTGCTATACACTGCTATTTGGTGGCTGTCTGCGCTTCGTTGTGCTCTCGTATACTCAGCTTGGCTCTGGTGAGTCCAGCAATAGCTACGATATTAGATATGTGCGATATGTTTAGTCAGTTTACGTTCGGATAGATTGTGTTACGCTAAGGTTAGTTAGGATAGCTTTAACTTCTGTGGTGTACACCGCTAGTTGGTGGATTTCTGCCCTCTACTCTTCTGTAGAAGAGTATTCCGTGGACGCAGGAATAGCGTTCTCTGCACGTTAGTTTGTGTTAGTCAATGTTCGGCTATGTTCGGTTTGTTTGGGTTAGCTTTGGGTAGCTTTGACTTTTCTGATGTAAACAGCGATTCTATGGATTTCTGCGTTCTACTCCCCACTAATGTGTTCTGCTTGGCTCTGGGGAAGCCAGTATTTGTGGGCGTGTCAGTTGGCTAGGGTACCCTACAGTTTTGTGCTACACACAGCAATGCGGTGGGTCTCTTCGCTCCACTGTACTGTAGTGTAGTCCACTTGCCTCTGCGGTGGCCAGCGGTACAGGTCTCGGTATGTCAGTCTGAGTTATGTTGCAATTGGCTTTGATACGCTTAGTTAGGCTAGGAGAGGACAGCGTTGAATCTTGTGCTATACACGGCCACTACGCTCTGGTTTAATCTGTTTGGATCTTGAGTGAACAGCGATAGTGGTCTCGGCATGTTAGGTTGTGTTAAGTTACGTTTGATGAGTTTATGTTAGAATGTTTCAGGGTAGGATAGCTTTGCATTTTCTGCTATACACTGTGATTCCATGGATGTCCGCGCCCTGCACTCCTCTAATCTTGTATGCATGGCCCAGGGGTGCCATCAATAGTCGTCACGGCACGTCAGGCTCTGTTGGCTTACGCTTGGCTCTGTTGGGTTTGGTTAGGTTACGAAGGGATAGCTTTGAATTTTGTGCTATATGCCGCAATTCGGTGGACCTTTGCGATCAACTGTGATCTGTTTCCTGCTTTTCTCTGAGAATTCCAGAAATAGTGGCCTCGGCGCGATAGGCTCAGATGTGTTATGTTTGGTTAGGTTAGGTGTGTTTGTGTTTGGACAGGATATCTTTGACCTTCGTGATATGCACTGCCATTCTATGGACCTCGGCTGTCTACTCTCCCCTAATATGACCTGCTTGGCGGTGGGGAGGCCAGCAATCGTGGGCTAGGCACGTTGGGTTCAGTCAGGCTATGTTTGGTTATGCCCTGTTGGTTTGGGTTACGTTTGGGTAACTCTGACTTTTACTATATGCACTGCGATTCTATGCCTTTCTACGTTCTACTCTCCACTATCCTGTTCCGTTTGATTCTGGGGAGGGCAGCAATCGCGGTCACGGCACGTTGGGATGTGTTATGTTACGTTTGGTTATGTTACGATTGGTTAAGTTAGGAGAGAAGAGCTTTGTCGTTAGTGCTGTGTTCTGCTATTAGGTGGATTTCTGTACCCTACAGTGCTCTAATATTTTCAGCTTGCCTGTGTCAAGGCCAGCAAGCGTGGTCTCGGCACGTTATGTTCAGTCAGGTTACGTTCGTTTGGGATGGGTTAGGCTACGTTTTGCCAGGATAGCTTTAAGTTCTGTGCTGTACACGTATACTAGGAGGATATCTGCGCTCTACTGGGCTCTAGTATGTCCTGCTAGGCTCTGGGGAGGGCAGCAACAGCGGTCCCGGCGCGTTGGGTTGAGTTAGGCTATGTTCGGTTATATTCAATTTGTTTGTGTTAGGTTTATGTAGCTTAGGCGTTCCTGATATACACTGCGATTCTATTGGTTTCTGAATCCCAGTCTACACTAATGTGTTCTGCTTGGCTCTGGAGGAGGCCAGAAATAGTGTCCGCAGCAAGTTAAGTTGGGTTGGGATACGTTTCGTTATCTTACGCTTAGTTAGGGTAGGAGAGGATGGCTATGACTTTAGTGCTATAGTGTACTGCTAGGTAGATTTCTGCCCTCTACCGTGCCTTTATATTTTCAGCTTGACTCTGGCAATGCCAGCAATAGTGGCTCGGAACTTTGTGTCAGGTTACGTTCGGCAAGGCTGGGTTAGGCAATGTTTGGTCAGGATAGCTTCAACTTTTGTGCTGCTCGCTGCTTTCCGGTGGGTTTCTGCGCTCTACTGCGCTCTTGCATGACCTGCTTGGCTCGGGGGGGAGGCAGCTATAGCGGTGTCGGTACGTTATGATGAGTCTGGTTTGTTCCGGTTAGGATGGGTCAGGCTAAGTTTGGCCAGGATCGCTTTAACTTTTATGCTGCATACTGCTGCTCGGTGAATTTCTGAGCTCTACTCTGCTCTAGTATGTTCTGCTTCGCTCTGTGGAGGCCAGCCATTCTCGTCGCGGCACGATCGCTTGAGTTACGTAACGATTTGTTAGGTTATGTTAGGTTACGTTTGGTCAGGATGGCTTCCACTTTTGTGCTATACACTGCTACTTTGTGCATTTCTGCGCTTTACTGTCCTCTCGTATGCTCTGCTTGCCTTTGGGGAGGACAGCAACTGTGGTATCTGCATGTTACGTTGTGTTAATTTACGCTTTGTTATGTTACGATTGGATACATTAGGCTAGGATAGCCCTAACTTTTGTCCTACACACTGCTATTCGGCGGATTTCTGCGCTCTACTGCGATCTAATATTCTCTGTCCTGCTCTGGGGAGGCCACAAATAGTGGATGAGGTGCGTTAGGTTAATTTATGTTACGTTCGGTTAGGTTAGGTTTGTTTGGGTTAGGCCTGGATATCATAGACTTTTCTTTTACACACTGCCACTGTATGGTCTTCTGCGTTTTACTCTCCTCTAATATGTCTTGCTTTCCTCTGGGGAGGTCAGCAATAGTTGTCCAGGCACATTAGGTTGAGATAGGTTACGTTTGGTTTGTCACGCTTGGCAAGGTTGGTTAGGATCTCTTTGACCTTTGCACTATAAACTGGAATGCGGTGGATTACGGTGCCCTACATTGCTCTAGTATGTTCTGCTTGACTCTGGAGAGCCGAGCAATTGTGTACTCTGCACGTAAGGTCGAGCTTGGCTACGTTCGGTTATGTACCGCTTGGTTATGTTAGGATAGGGTAGCGTCTACTATTGTGCTATGCCCTGCTATTCTATGGATTTCTGCGCTCTAGTCTCGTCTAATATGTCGTGCTTTGCTCTAAGGAGTGCAGCAATAGTGGTCTAGGCACGTTGGTCTGAGTTATGTTCCGTTTGATTAGGGAAGGATAGGGTAGCTTATACTTTTGTGCTGCACACTGCACTTCGGTAGATATCTGCGCACTACATTGCTCTACTATACTCTGCTCGACTCTCGGGAGGCCAGGAATGGTCGTCGCGGCACTATAGGTTTTGTTATGTTACTTTCGATTGGGTCAGGTTGGGTTAAGTTTGGTTAGGATGACAGTGACTTTCGTGATATGCACCATTCTTCCGTGGATTCCTGCTCTCCGCTGTGCTCCAATATGCCCTACATTGCTCACGGGTGGCCAGAAATGGTGGCCGCGGCATGTTAGGATGAGTTATGTTACGTTCGGTTAGGTTATGGTAGCACTGGTTAGGTTTGGATCCCTATGACCTTTCTGCTATTCGCTGCCATTCTATTGACCTGTGCGCTCCAATTTCATCTAATATATTCTGCCTGCCTCTGCGGAAGCCAGGAATGGAGGTCGCCGCACGTTAGTCTTTGTCATGCTATGCTTGGTTAGACTAGGCTTGGCTACGTATGGTCGGTATAGCTTTGACTTTTGTGCTGTTCACTGCTATTCGGTCTATTTCAGCTGCTCTGTTCTCATATATCCTGCTTTGCTCTGGCGAGGCCAGCAATAACGGTCGTGGCACCCCTGATTTGTATACGTTACGTTTAGTTATGCTGCGTTTGGTCAGGCTAGGAGAGCATAGCTTTGACTTTTGTGCAATACACTGCCATTCGATGAATTTCTCCGCGCTGCTGAGTTCTAATATGCTCTGCTTCGCTCTGGCGAGGCCAGAGACAGAGGCCGCGGCATGTTAGGCTGAGCTAGATTACGTTTGGTTAGCTTATGTTTGCGTGGGTTACGTTCGGACATCTTTGACTTTTCCGCCATACACTGCGATTTTTCGGATTTCTGCGTCCTACTCTCGTCTGATGTTCATAGCGTGACCCTGAGGAGTCCAGCTATGGCAGTCGCGAAACGATAGGAGGAGTTACATTACGTTTGTTCGGGTTACCTTACGTCGGATTAGTTTGGGATAGCGTTGACTTTGGAGCTAGACAATGCTTTTCCATGGACTTAAACTTCCATGGCCCTAAATTGCGCTATCGCAATCTGCCTTCTCCGGGGTCTCTAGGAACAGTGGTCGTGGCACGTTAGGTTGAGTTGTGTTACGGACGGTTAGGTTGGATTAGTTGATGTTTGGTAAGTACAGCTGCGACTTTCGTGCTATATACTGCTACTCTGTGAATCCTGACCTCTACTGTGCTCTACTTTAATCTGCTTAACACAGTGAAGGCCAGAAATAGTGGCCGTGGAACGTTATGTTGAGTTTGTCGATGTCAGGCTAAGTAATGTTAACTTGGGTTAGGTTAGGATACCTTTGCCTTTTGTGCTGTACACTGCAATACGTTGTATTAGTGCGTCCCACTTTTCTCTAGTATATCCTGTTTAGATCTGGTGGAGCAAGAAAT
This sequence comes from Eufriesea mexicana, assembly GCF_001483705.2. Classification (NCBI taxonomy): domain Eukaryota; kingdom Metazoa; phylum Arthropoda; class Insecta; order Hymenoptera; family Apidae; genus Eufriesea; species Eufriesea mexicana. Next base: position 174,418 of record NW_016909526.1, on the reverse strand, counting down.
ATTGCTCCAGGCCCGCTATGTGGAGCTAGCCTGCGTTCGGCTTTGTTACGTTTGGTCATGTTAGGATAAGTTAACTTCGACTATTGTGCTGTGCAATGCGATTTTATGGATTTCTGCGCTCTACTCTCCTGTATTATGTTCTGCTTGGCTCTGGGGAGGGCAGTAATAGTGGCCTCGGCACGTTAGAATTAGTTAGGCTTTGTTTGGTTGCGTCACGCTTGGTCAGGTTAGCATATAGTAGCTTTGACTTTTGTGCTATACCCTGCAATTCGGAGGTTTCCTGCGCTCTTGATTGCCCTACAATACCTGACTGGACTATGGGAAGGCCGTCATTAGTTGTCGCGGCACGTTAGGTTGTGTTCGATTGCGTTGGGTTTGGTTTGCTTATGTTTGGTTGCGGTAGCTTTTACTTTTGTGCAAGACGCTGCTCTTACGTGGATTTCTACTGTGTTCAAATATTCTCCTGTTTGCTCTCGGGTGGCCAGTAGTTGCGGCTGCGACGCGTTCGGTTGGGTTAGGTTACGTTTTGCTAGGCAAGGTTTCTTTGAGCTCGTTTTGGATACCTTTGGCATTCGTGCTATGCACCGACATTCTATGGACTTCTGCGCTCTACTCTCCTCTAATAAGCACTGCTTTGCGATGGGGTGGCCAGCAATTGTGGTCTAGGCACGTTAGGATGAGTTAGATTACGTTCGGTTATGATGTGTTTCGTAATGTTGGGTTAGGATACCTTTGTCTCTTGTGCTATACACTGCTATTCGGTAGATATCTGCGCCCTGCATTGCACTACTAGACTCTGCTAGTCCATGGGGAGGCCAGCATCTGTGCCCGTGGCATGTTCGGTTGAGTTTGGTTACGTTTGATTAGGTTAGGTTAGGTTAAGGTTCCTTAGGATGGAATTGACATTTGTGCAATGCACCGCTATCCGATGGATTTCTGCACGCTACTCTGCCCTAGTATATTCTGCTTGGGTATTTGGAAGCCAGCAGTTTTGCTCTCAACACTTTAGGCTGTGTTAGGTTGCGTCAGGTTATGTTACGTTTGTCTGTGTTACGATAGGGTGACTCAGGCTTTTGTGCTATACACTGTACTTCAGTGGATTCCTGCGATACACATTGCTCTACTATGATCTCCCCAACTCTCGGGAGCGCAGCAATAGTGATCTCGGCACGTTAGGATGGGTTGTGTTACGTTTGGTTAAGTTACGTTTCGTTTGGCTGAGCTAGGATAGCTTTGGCTTTTGTTCTATACACAGCCATTCGTTGGGCTTCTGCGCTCTGCAGCCCTCTAGTATGCTCTGCTTGGCTTGTGTAGGGCAGCAGCAGTGGTCGCGTCACGGTAGGTTTTGATATGTTGCTTCTGGTTAGGCTGCGTTATGTTATGGTTGGTCAGGATGGCTTTAAATTTTCTGCTATACACTGCCATTCGGTTGATTTTTGGGCTCTACCGTGCTCTGACACTTTCTGCATGGTTCTGGGGATGCCAGAAATTGAGGTCTCGGCCTGTTAGATTTAGTTACTCTACGTTTGGCTATGATAGGATATATCTGGTTTGTTCAGGATGGCCCTGACAAATGTGCTATACACTGCTATCCCGTGGATTCCAGCGATATACTATGACCTAACAGTCCCTTCTTTGCTCTGGGGAGGCCAGAAATAGTGAACGCGGCGTGTTAGGTTGTGTTTGGTTACTCTTGGCTAGCTTCGTTTCGCTTGAGTTAGGATAGGATATCGTTGACTTTTGTGTTACACACTGCCATCCTACGGACTTCGGCCATCTACTCTGCTATATGTCCTGCTTTCCTCTGGGGAGGTTAGCAACAGTTGTCTAGTCACGACAGTATGAATATCGTTACGTTCGGTTTTGCTATGATTGGTTAGGTTAGGTTTGGATATCTTTGACTAGGGCACTATAAACTACATTGCTGTGGATTACTGCGTTCTAGTTTGCTACAGTATGCTCTGCTTGGCTCTGGAGAGGCAAGTAATATTGGACTCGGCATGTTAGGTTGAGCTAGGATACGTTCGGCTGTGTTAGGTTAGGGCAGCACCAACTCTTGTGCTATACACTGCGATTCTATGGATTTCTGCGCTCTGGTCTCCTCTAATATGTTCCGCGTGACCCTGGGGAGGCCAGGAATAGTGGTCGGGCACGTACGGTTGTGCTAAATTAAGTTTGGTTTGATTATGACGGGAGAGCTTCGACCTTTGTGCTATACACTGCTATTCGGTGGATATCCGCGCCCTTCGATGCTCTACTATTCTTCATTCGACTCTGGAGAGGCCATCAATGGTCGGTCGTGGCACAATAGTTTGAGGTAGGTAACGATTTGGTAGGTCAGGTTAGGTTTGGTTTGGTTAGTATGGCTTTGCCTTTTGTGTTGTACGCTGCTATTCCTCGAGCTTCTGCGCTCTACTGTGCTCCAGTATATTCTTTTTGACTCTGGAGAGGCCAGCAGTATTGTTCTCGGCACGTTAGCCTGAGTTATGTTGCGTTTTGTTCGGTTAGGATAGCTTTGTCTTTTGTGCTATAGGCTGCTCTCCGGACTACTTCAGCGTTCTATGTCGCTCTTCTGTACTCTGCTTAGCACCCACGTGGCCAGCAATAGCAGTCGTGGCTCTTCAGGTTGGGCTGCGTTACGTCCGCTTATGTTAATTTTGGTTAGGTAAGGAGAGGATAGCTTTGACTTTTGTGTCATGCAGTGCTATTCGGAGGATTTCTGCGCACTACTGTGCTCTAATATGGTGTGGTTGGCCCCGGGGATGCCAGCCATGGCGGCCTCGGCGCGCTAGGTTGAGTAATGTTACGCTTGGCTTGTCTAGGATAGGATAAGCTTGGTTAGGATCGCTTTGATCTTTGTGCCATTCACTGCTATTCGGTCGGTGCCTGTGCACTGTGTTGTTCTACGAGCATCTGCTTATCTCTGGGGTGGCTAGCAGTAGCGGTCGTGGCAAGATTGTTTGGGATAGGTTACGCTTGGTTAGGATAGGTTTGGCTATGTTTGGTTAGCGTGGCTCTGTCTTCTGTGCTATGCACTGCCATTCGGTGGCTTTCTGCGCTCTGCTGTGCTCCAGTTTATTCTGCTTGGCTATGTGGATTCATGCATATGTGGTATCGGTATTTTAGATTTAGTTAGGATATGTTCGGTTGTGTTACGTTTGGTTATCTTAGAAGGGGGTTGCTTCGACCCTTGTGCTAAGCACTGCGATTCTATGGACCTCTGCGCTCTACTCTCCCCTAATATTTTCAGGTTGGCCCCAGGGAGCGCAGCAATAGTGGTGGCGGCACGTTAGGTTGAGCTTGGTTACGTTTGGTGGTGTTATGATTTGTTAGGTGAGGATATGGTAACTGTGACATTTGTGCTGCGCACTCATTTTCGGTGGATTTCTACTCTCTACTGTGCTCTAATATGCTCTGCTTATCTTTGGGAAGGCCAGCAATATTGTCTCGTCTGGATAGGTTGAGTTAGTTTACGTTTGGTTGGGTTAGGTTAGCCTGGGCTAGGTACGGTCAACTTTGGCTTACGTTGTATTCACTGTTGTTGGGTGGATTAATGAGATCTACTGTGCTCTAGTATGTCCTGCTCGGCTCTGGGGAGGGCAGCAGTAGGCGTCTCGGCACGTCAGGCTGAGCTAGGTTACGTTTGGCTATGTTTCGTTTGGCTAGGTTAGGAGAGGGTAGCTTAGAATTTTGTGCCATACACTGCCCTTCGTTGGATTACTGCGCACCGCATTGCTCTGCTATACTCTACTCGACTCACGCCAGGCCAGCAATAGTTGACGCTGCCCGTTGGGTTGAGATATATTACGTTCGGTTGTGCCACGCTTGGCCAGGTTTGGGGAGGATAAATTTGATTTTGAGATATGCTCCCACCTTCGGTGGATTTCTGCCCTCTACATTGTCCTGATATGCTCCACTTGGCTCTGGGGAGGCCAGCAATACTAATCTCGGCACCTCTTGTTGTGTTATTGTACGTTCGGTTAGGCTAGGATAGGACACGTTAGGCGACGATTTCTTCCACTTTTGTGCTATACAAGGCCATGCGGTGGACTACTGCGCTCTATTCTGCTGTAGCATATTCTTCTTGGCACTGTGGAGGCTAGCAATAGTGGTCTCGGCACGTTAGGATTGGTTGAGCTACGGTCGGATGCGTTACGTATGGCTACGTTAGTATAGGGTATCGTCGACTATTGTGCTATGCACTGCGATTCCATTGATTTCTGCGCTCTACTGTGCTCTAATATGTTCCGCTCGGCTCTGGGCAGGCCAGCAATTGTGATCTCGGCACGTTAGGTTGAGATACATAACGGTTGGTTGTGTTACGTTTGGTTTGGTTAGGGTATGATAGCTTTGACTCTTATGCTACACACCAATACGCGGTGGGCTTATGCGCTCTACATTGCCCTAATACGATCTGCTTGGCACTGGGGAGGGCAGCAAGTGTTGTCTCGGCAAGTAAGTATGAGTTAAGTTAAGTTGGATACGTTACGCTTTATCCAGTTAGGAAAGAGTAGCTTTGACCTCTGTGCTATACAGAGATATGCGCATGATTTCAGCGTTCTACTGTGCTCTAATATAATCTGCTTTTCTCTGCGGGGGCAGGCAATAGTGAGCGAGGCATGCTTCGTTGTGTTAGGTTACGTTGGGCTTGGCTAGGGCAGGTTAAGTTTGGTTAGTGTGGTTTAGACATTAGTCATATACAATGCTATTCGGAGGATTTGTGCCCTCTACTTTGCTCTAGTATACTCCGCTTCGCTACGGGGAGGCCAGCAGGAGTGTTCTCGCCACGCTGGCCTGAGTTATGTTGCATTTGGTGTGTTCAGGGTAGGATAGAGTCGACTTTTGTGCAATACACCGCTCTTCGGTGTGTTTCTGCTCTCTACTATGATTTAATATGATCTGCTTTGCTCTGGGGAGCTCATTAATATTGGTTTCGTCTCGTTATCTTGGGTAATGCTACATTTGGTTAGGTTACGATAGTTTCGGCTAGGTTAGGATAGCTTTGGCTTTCGTGGTGTAAACTGTTGTTCGGTAGGTTACAGCGCTCCACTGTGCTCTAGTGTGACCTGTTTGTCACTGGGGAGGCCGCCAATAGTGGCCTCTGTGCGTTACGTTGGTTAAGTTATGCCCGGTTACGTGATGTTAGGTTAGGTTATGGAAAGATAGCTTTGGCGTTAGTGCTGTGCTCAACTATGTGGAGGATTTCTACGCTCTTCTGTAATCTAATATCCTCTGCTTTTTTCTGGGCAGGCCAGAAATTGTTTCCGCGTCGCGTTAGGTTGGGTTTGGTTTCGTTTGGTTATAATACGTTTGGTTACGTTTGGGAAGGATATCTTTGTGTTTTGTGCTATAAACTCATATCCGCTGGATTTCTGCGCTCCACTGTGATCTGATATTCCCTGCTTTGCTATGGGAATTCGAGAAATAGTGGCCGCGGCCGGTCAGGTTGTGTTAAGTTACGTTTGGTTAGGTTAGGTTTGTCGGTGTTAGGTTAGGATATCTGTGACTCTCGTGCTATACACTGCCTTTCTATCGACCTCTGCGCTCTACTCTCCTCTAATATGCCCTCCTTGGCTCTGGGCAACCACTAAAGGAGGTCACGAATCGTTACGTTTATTTGTTCTACGTTTGGTTGCATTGGGTTAGGTCAGGTTAGTTTAGGGCATCTTTGACTCTTGTGCTGTTCACTGCTATTCGGTCGATGCCTGTACACAGCATTGCACTACTATCATCTGCTTGTCTCTGGCGAGGCCAGAAATATCGCTCGTGGCAGGTTTGGTTCAGTTAGATTAAGCTGGGTTAGGTTAGGTTAGGTTAAGTTTGGTTATTGCGGCTTGGCCTTTATGCTATACACTGCGGTCCGGTCGATATCTGCGCTCTGTATTGCTGTACGAGCATTTGCTTGTCCCTTTTTTGGCCAGCAATAGTGGTCGTGGCACTTATGGTTTAGATATTTTGCGTTTGGTTAGGTTAGGTTTGGCTAAGTTCGGTTATCATGGCTTCGACTTTTGTGCCATGCACTGCTCTTCGGTGAATTTCTTCTTTCTTGTGTGCTCTAGTTTATACTGCTTGGCTATGGGGATACCAGCATTATTGGCCTCGGCAAGATAGTCTGAGGCATGTTGAGTTCGGTTATGTTACGTTTGACTAGGTTAGGATAGGATAGCTTCGACTCATGTGCTGTACAGTGCTATTCGGTTCATTCCTGCGCTCTACATTGCTCTACTATTCTCTGCTCGACACTCGGGAGGCCAGCAATATTGGTCGCCTCACATTAGGTTTAGCTAGGTTACGTCTGCCTAGAAAGGTTATATTGTGTTAGGTTAGGATGGCTCCGACTTTTGTGTTACAGACTGCCATTCTATGGACTTCTGCGCTCTTCTTTGCTCTACCGCACTCTGCTTGTCTCAGTCGACGCCAGGAACAGTGCGCACGGCCCGTTATGTTCAGTTATGTTACGTTTGGCTAGGTAACGTTTGGTTATGCTTGGATAGGATAGCTTTGACTTTCGTGCTTTACACTGCTATATGGTTGATTTCTGCACTCTACTGTGCTCCAATCTGTTCTGCTTGGCTCTGTGAACGCCAGCAACAGTGGTCGCGGCACGTTAGGTTGAGTTACGTTACGATTTGCTTGGCTAGTTTGGGTTTGTTTTGGTTAGAGTAGCTGTGACTTTTGCGCTGTACTCTGCCACACGTCCGATATCTGCCATCTGCGTTGCTCTTCTGGTATCGGGTTGCCTCTGAGGAGGCCAGAAATAGTGTGGATTAGGTTATGTTAGTTTGGGTTAGGTTTAGATCCCACCGACTTTTCTGCTGTACGCTGCGATGGTCTAGGCACGTTAGATTGAGCTAGATTACGTTTGGTTATGATTCGTTGGGTTAATCCAGGCTAGGATAGCTTCTACCTTTGTGCTGTACACTGTCATTCGCTGGATTTCTGCACTCGGCTGTGACATTATATGCTCTGCTTGGCTCTGGGAGTGCCAGCAACAGAGGTCTGGGCATGTTAGGCTGTGCTAGACGCACTTGGTTCGGCTAGGTTATGTTACGTTGGGCAGGGTGCCTTTGACTTTTGAGCTACAAATTGCTATTCGGTGGATCTCTGCACTCTACTGTACTGTAATATGTTCTGCTCTGCACTGGGGAGGCCAGCAATAGTGGTCTCTTCTCGATAAGTTTAGCTATCCTACCTTTGATTAGGTTAGGTTAGGGCAGGTTAGGCTGTGATGACTTTGACTTTTGTGCTATACACTGCTATACGGAGGCTTTGTGCGCTCTGCTGTGCTGTTGTATATTCTGCTTGACTATGGGTAGGACTGCAGTATTGGCCTCGGCACTTTAGGCTGAGTTAGGTTGCGTTTGTTGTTGTCAGGATAGGATAGCCTAGAATTTTGTGCCATACACCGCCCTTCGGAGGCTTGCTGCGCTCTACGTCTACCTACTATGCTCTGCTCGACTCTCGGCAGGCCAGCAATAGTGGTCGCGGCTCGTTCTGTTGTGATAGGATACGTTGGATTTGGCTATGTTAGTTTAGGTTAGGTCAGATTAGCTTTGCCTTTCGTGGTATAAACTGTTTTTCGGTGCATTTCTGCACTCCGACGGGCTCCAGTATGTCCTGCTTGGCTCAGGGGAGGCCACCAATAGCGGCCGCGGCGTGTTAGGTTTGGATTGGTTACTGCTGGTTTTGTTACGTTTGGTTATGTTAGGCAAAGTTTGCTTTGAATTAAGCGATATTCACAGCTATTCGGTGGATTTCTGCGCTCTACTGCAATCTAATATTACCTGCTTTGCTCTTGGGAGGCCCGGAATTGTGTGAGCGCCGCGTTAGTTGGAGTTAGGTTACGATTGGTTATGTTAAGCTTGGTTAGGTTAAGGTAGGATGTCTTAGACTTTCGTGCTATACATTATTATTCGGTGGACTTCTGCGCTCTTCGTTGCTCTACTATACCATCCTCGACTCCGGAGAGGCCAGCAATGGCGGTCGTGGCACAATATTTTGAGTTATGTTACGTTTGGTTAGCTTATGTTAGGTTAGGCGTGGTCAGGGTGGCTTTGAGTTTTGTGCATTTCACTGCTCCTCGGTGAATTTCTGCGACCAACTGTGCTCTAATATCTTGTGCTTGGCTCTGGGGAGGGCAGCAATAGAGGCCTCGTCACATTAGGCTCTTCTATGTTACGTTCTGCTTGGCTAGGTTGGGTTAGGTTTGGTAAGGATAGCTGTGACATACGCGCTGTACACTTCTATGCGGCCGGTTTATGCTCTCTATTGTGCTCTCATATGTTCTGACCAACTACGGGGAGGCCAGAAGTGGTGATCTCGTCCCGTTAGGTTGAGCTAGGCTACGTATGGCTGCGTTAAGTTAGATTGGGTTAGGTTTGGATACATTAGACTTTCGTGTTATACACTGATATTCGGTGGATCCCTGCCCTCTACTGTGCTCTACTATATACTGCTAGAACCTTGGGAGCCCAGCAACAGCTGTCGCGCCACGTTACGTGGAGCTATGCTATGTTTGGATATGCTCTGTTGGTCTGGGTTAGGCTTGGGTAGCTTAGGCTTTTCTGATATGCAGTACGATACTATGGATTTCTGAGCTCTACTATCCACTAGCATGTTCTGCTTGGCTCTGTGGAAGCCAGCAATCGCTGTCGCGGCAGGTCAGGTTTTGTTAGGTTGCGTTTGGTATTGCTACCATTGGCTAGGTCAGGACCTGGTGGCGTCGGGTATTGTAATATATACTGCCATTCGGTGGATTTCTGCTCTCTATTCCCCTTAAATATGTTCTACTTGGTTCTGGTGAAGTCAGCAATAGTTGTCTCGGCACGTTAGGCTGAGTTATGTTACGTTAGGATACGTTACGTTTGACCGGTACGGAGAGGATACATTAGACTTTAGAGTTATACACTGCTGTACGGCTGATTTCTGCGCTTTACCGTGCTCTAATGCGTTCTGCTTGGATCAGGGAAGGCCAGCAATATTGTCTAGTCTGGTTAGGTTGAGTTATGTTACATTCGGTTGGGTTACGTCAGTCCGGGCTAGGTATGGGTAGCTTTGCCTTTCGCGGTGTAACATGTTGTTCGATGGATTTCGGCGCTCCACTGTGGTCTTGTGTGTTCTGCTTGGCTCTGTGGAGGCCAGTAATAGTGCTTGTGGCGCGATAATGTGTGCTAAGCTACGTATGTTAATTTTACGATTGGTTAGGTAGGAGAGGATAGTTTTGACTTTTGTGCTGTTTACCAATACTCGGTGGATTTATACGCCCTACATTGATCTACAATAGTCTGTTGGGCACTGGGGAGGTCAATAATAGCGGCCTCGGCACGACAGGTTGAGTTATACAACGTTCGGTTATGTTATATTGTATTCTGTTAGGTAAGGATAGCTTTGCCTTTCGTGGTGTAATCTGTTGTTCTGTGGATTTCTGCGCTCCACTGTGCCCTAGTATATTCTTCTTGACTCTCCGGAGGCCAGCAATCGTGGTCGCTGCATGATTGGTCCTGTTACGATACGTTCGGTTGCGTCAGGTTACGTTGCGCTTGGACAGTATAGCTATGACTTTCGTGTTATAAACTGGGATTAGGTGGAACTCTGCGCTCGACTGTGCTCTCCTATACTCTGCTCGTGTCTGGGGAGCCATGCAAGAGAGATCGCGGCACGCTTCTTTGAGTTATGTTACGATTTGTGATGCTAGGAAACGACGACTTCAACTTATGTGCTATACACTGCTATTCAGTGTATTTCTTCGCTCCACTGTGCGCTTATACGTTCCGCTTTGCTCTGGTCAGCTGAGTAATAGTGGCCTCGGCACGTTTGGTTTGGTTATGCTCGGTTGGCTATGTTATGCTTGGCTATGTTAGGCTAGGATAGCTATGACTTTTGTGCTATTCACTGCTATTCGGTAGATTTCTGCGCTCTACCTTAATTTAATGTTCTCTTCTTTGCTCTGGGGAGGCCAGAAATAGTGTCTGCGGTGCTTTGGGTTTTGTCATGTTTCGTTTGGTTATGTTATGTTTGATTAGGTTAGGGTAGGGTTCGTTTGACTTTTGTGCCTTGCACTGCAATGCGGCGGAATTCTGCTCAGTACTGTGCTCTAGTATATTCTGATAAGCTCTGGGGAGGTCAGCGATTGTCGTCTAGGCTCGTAAGGTTAGGTTAGGTTACTATAGCTTATGCTATGTGTGGTTTGGTTAGGCTGGGATATCATTGACTTTGGTGGTATAAATAGCCTTTCTGTGGATTTCTGCGCTCTACTGTGATCTCGTGTGTTCTGGCTCGCTCTGGGGTGGACAGAGATAGCGGCCGCGGCTCATTAGCTTGAATTGGGTCACGCTTGGTTACGTTATGTTTGCTTGGACCTGATTTGGTTAGCACTGAGCTTTCTGCTATACCCTGCGACCTGTAAAATTCGGCTCTCTCCTGTACTCCAATATGTTCTGCTTGGCTCTGTGGTGGGCAGCAATAGCGGCCTCGGCACGTTAGGTTGGGACAGGCTATGTTCCGTTACGTTCTGTTCGTTTGGGTTAGGCTCGGTTAGCTATGACTTTTCGGATATACACTGCGGTAACATGGCTTTCTGCGTTCTACTCTCCACTAGCCTGTTCCGCTTGACTCTGGGGAGGACAGCAATGGTGGTCGCGGCGAGTTAGTTTGAGTTACGTTAGGTTTGGTCCTGTCTCGAATGGTTACGTTAGGAGAGTATAGCTTTGTCTTTAGTGCTGTTGTCTACTATTAAGTGGATTCCTGCTCCCTACAGTATTTTACTACTTTTAGCCTGGCTCTTGCAATGCCAGCAAGTGTGGTCTCAGCACGTTACGTTGAGTCTGGTTACGTTCGGTTAGATTGTGTTGGGCAATATTTAGTCAGGATAGCTATAACTTTTGCGCTGTACGCTGCTATTCGATGGTTTCCTGCGCTCCAATGTGTTCGAGTATATCCTGTTTGGCTCTGGGAAGGGCAACAATAGCGCTGTTCGCACGTTAGGTTGAGCTAGGCTATCTTTGGTTTCGTTCTGTTTGCATGGGTTAGGTTTGGGTAACTCCGACTTTTCCGATATAGACTGCGATTCTATAGATTTTAGCTTAGTACTCCCCACTAATGTGTCCTGCTTGACTCTTGGGAGGACAGCATCAGCTGTCGAGGCACGTTATGTTGAGCTATGTTGCGTTTGTTTACGTTATATTTGGTTAGGTTAGGATGGGATAACTTAGTCTTTGGTGCTTTATTCTGCTATTAACTGGATTCCTGCTCCCTACAGTGTCTTAGTACTTTTAGCTTGCGTCTGGGAAGGCCAGCGATTGAGATCTCGGCACGTTACAATGTGTCAGGTTACGTTCGGATCGGTTCGGATAGGCTACGTTTGGTAAGGATAGCTTTAACTTTTGTTGGAGAGGGTTGCTTTGACTTTTGTTCTGAACACTGCTGCTCGGTGGATTTCTGCGCTCTACTGTTCTATAATATGGTTAGCATGACCCTGGAAGGGGCAGCAATTATGGTATCGGCACGTTATGGTTGGATAGGCTACGTTCGGTTAGGTTGGGTCAAGCTACGTTTGGTAAGAATATCATTAACTTTTGTGCTGTACACGGCTATTCGGTGGATTTCTGCGCAATACTGTGATGTGGAATGTCCTGCTCGGCTCTGAGGAGGGCAGCAATAGCGTTCTCGGCACGTTAGTGTAAGCTAGGATGCATTTGGGCATATTACGATTCTCTAGGTTAGGAGAGGATAGCTAAAACTTTAGTGCTACGGTCTACTATTAGATGCATTTCTGCACGCCACAGTGCGCTAGTATTTTCAGCTTAGCTCTGGCAAAGCCAGCATTAGTGGTCTCGGCTAGTTATGATGAGTCGTGTTACGATCGGTTAAGTTGTGTCTGGATAAGTTTGGCAGGATAGCTTTAACTTTTGTGCTGTACCCTGGTGTTCGGCGGATTTCTACGCCCTGCTGTGCTCTAGTATGCCCTGCTGGACTCTGGGGTGGGCAACAGTAGCTGTCTCGGCACGTTAGGTTGAGTCAGGCTATGTTTGTCTTTGTTCCGTCGGCTTGGGTAACTCCAACTTTTCCGATGTACACTGCGATTAATTGATTTCTGCGTCCTACTACCCAATAATGTGTTCTGCTTGGCTCTGGAGAGGACAGCAATAGTGGTCGCGGCACGTTAGCTTGAGTTGGGATACGTTTGGTTTTGATACGGTAGGTTGGGTTAGGAGATGATGGCTTCGTCTTTAGTGGCATAGTCTTCCATCAGGTGGATTACTGCTCCCTACAGCGCTTTAATATTTTCATCTTGAATCTGGGAGGGCTAGTAATAGTGGACTCGGCACGTTATGTTCGGTCTGGCTACGTTCGGTTGGCTTGGGCTAGGCAATGTTTGGTTACGGTACCTCTAACTCTTGCGCTCTACGCTGCTCTCCGGAGGATCCCTGCGATATACTGTGCTCTAGTGCGTCCTGCTTGGCTCTGCGGAAGGCAGCCGAAGCGGTCTCGTCACGTTAGCCTGAGACTGTCTACGTTTCGCTATGTTCTGTTAGTTTGGGTTAGGCTCGGGTAGCTTTTACTTTTCAGATGTAGACTGCGATTCTACGAATTTCTGCGCTCTGCTCTCCATTAATGTGTTCTGCGTTGCTCTGGAGAGGCCACTGATAGTGGTCGCGGCACGTTAGCTTGAGGTATGTTACGTTTGGTTATGTTACGGTTGGTTAGGGTAGGAACGGGTATGATTGACTTTAGGGCTATTGTCTGCTATGAGGTGGATTTCTGTGCCCTACAATGCCCTAATATTTAGAGCTTGGCTCTGGGATTACCAGCAACAGTGGACTTGGTACGTTATGTTCAGTCATGTTACTTTTGGTTAGGCTTCGTTATGCTAAGTTTTGTTAGGACAGCTTTAACTTTTGTGCTTTACGCCGCTATCCGGTGGGTACCTGCGCTCTGCAGTGCTCTGCTACGTCCTGCTTTGCTCTGGGGAGGGTTGCAATGGACGTCTCGGCACACTAGGTTGGGGTAGGCTCTGTTTTGTCATGTTCTGCTTGCATCGGTTAAGTTTGGGTAGCTTTGACATATCTGGTATACACTGCGATTCCATGGATTCCTGCGCTCTACTCTCCACTAATGTGTTCTGCTTGGCTCCAGGGAGGCCAGCAATTGTGGACGCGGCATAAAGGTTTGAGTTGTGTTACGTTTGGTTATGATACAATCGCTTACGTTAGGAGACGATAGCTTCGTATTCAGCGATATAGTGTAATATTAGGTGGACTTCTGCGCCCTAAAGTTCTTCAATGTTTTCAGTTTGGCTTTGGAAAGGCCAGCAATTGTGGTCTCTGCGCGTTATGTAAGGAAAGGTTAGGTTCGTTTATGCTGCGTTAGGCTAAGTTTTGTTAGCATAGCTTTAGCTTTTGTGCTGTCCACTGATATTCAGAGGATTTCTGCTCTCTACTGGGCTCTAGTTTGACCTGCCTGGCTCTCGAGTGAGCAGCGATAGCGGTCTCCGCAAGCTAGGTTGAGATAGGCTATATTTGTTTGTGTTCCGTTTGCTTTTGTTTGGCTGTGGTAGCTATGAATTTCTTGATGTGCACAGCGATTATACGGATTTCTGCATCCTACTCTCCACAAATGCTTTCTGCTTGGATCTGTGGAGGCCAGCGATAGTGCTCGCTGCACGATAGGTTGAGTTATGTTAGGTTTCGTTATGTTGCGGTTTTTTAAGTTACGAGAGTGTAGCTTTGACTTTAGTGCTATTGTCTGCTATTAGGTGGATCTCTGCTCCCTATACTGCTCTAACACGTTCAGTTTGCCTTCAGGAAGGCCAGCAGTAGTGCCCTCGGCACGTTCTGTCCAGTCAAGTTACGTTCAGTTGGGTTGGGTTAGGCTAAGTTTCGTTAGGGTAGCTTTAACTTTCGTGCTGTACACTGCTATTCGGCAGATTTCTGCGGTCCACTGTACTCTAGTATCTCCTGCTTCGCTATGACGAGTGCTGCAGTAGCAGTCTCGGCACGTTAGCCTCAGTTATGTTATGTTTGTTTATGATGGATTTGTTTGGGTTGGGTATGGGTGGCTTTGACTTCTCTGATACACACAGCAATTGTGCAGATTCTTCGTTCTACTCCGCTAATCCGTTCTGCTTGACTCACTGGAGGCTAGCAATAGGTGTCGCGGCACGTTGGGTTGAGTTAGGTTACGTTCGGTTATGTTACGGTTGGTTAGGCTAGGAAAGGATTGCTACGACCTTAGTGCTGTAGTCTGCTGTTAGGTGGAATCCTGCGCCCTACGGTGCTCTAGTGTTTTCAGCTTCGTCTTGGAAAGGCCAGCGATTGTGGTCTCAGCGCGTTATAATGGGCCAGGCTACGCTCGGTTACGTGGGGTCGGGCTAAGCTTAGTCAGAATAGCTTCAACTTTTGCGCTGTACACTGCTATTCGGTGGATATCTGCGACCTGCTGTTCTCTGGTTTGCCCTACATGGCTCTGGGGAGGGCAGCAATATCGTTCTCGGCAAGTTAGGTTGAGTCAGGTTATGTTCGGTTATGGTGTGTTGGTTTGGATTAGGCTTGGGTATCTTTGACTTTTCTGATGTACACTACGATTATATGGATTTCTCTGTTCTACTCTCCAATAGAGTGTTCCACTTGACTTTGCGGAGGAGAGCAATAGTTGTTGCAGCACGTTAGGTAAAGTTGGGTTTGGTGTGGTGCTGTTACGATTGGTTAGGTTCGGAGGGGATAGCTTTGTGTTCATTGCTGCAGTCTACTATTAAGTGGACTTCTGCGCCCTACTGTGCTCTAGCATGATATGCTTGGCACTGGGGAGACCAGCAATGGTGGCCCAGGCAAGTTAGGTTGAGTTTTGTTGTGCTTGTTTGTGTTACATTTGGTTAGGTTAGGGCAGGATAGCTTTGACTTTGGGCTATACACTGCCATTCGGTGCATTCCCGCAACCTCCATTGCACTACTATACTCTGCTCGACTCTACGGAGGCCGGCTACAGCGGTCTTGGCACGTTAGGTTGGGACAGGTCACGTTTGGCTGGGTTATATTGGGTTACGTTTCGATAGGATGGCTCCGACTTTTGCGTTAAACACGTATAATCGGCGGATTTCTGCGCTCTGTTGTGGGCTACGATGCTCTGCTTGGCTCTAGGGAAGCCTGTGATAGTGGCCTCGGCACGTTAGGTTGAAATATGGTAGGTTTGGTTGTGTTACGCCTTCTTTGGTTAGGTTTGGGTTGCTTCAAATTTTCTGCTATACGCAGCGGTTCTGTAAATTCCTGCGCACAACCCTCCACTATTTTGCTCAGCTTGGCTCTGTGGGGGCGATCAATGCTGGTCGCGGCACGTTAGGTGGAGTTAGATTACGTTTGGTTATGTTAGGTGTGGTTTGGCTAGATCGCGATAGCTTTGACGGATGTGCTCAACACTGATATACTGTGGAGTTCTGTGCTCTGCTGTGCCCTACTATACTCTGCTCGACACTGGGACGACAGTAACAGCGAGCTTGGCACGTCAGTTTCAGATAGGCTACGTTTGGCAATGTTAGGTTAGGCTACGTTTGGTTGTGGTGGCTTTGATTTTTGCGCTATACGGTTCTATTCGGTGCATTTTTGCGTTCTGCTGTTCTCTAATATATTCTGCCTGGCACACTGGAGGCCAGCGATAGTGGTCTCGGCTCGATATGTTTATCTTTTCTACGTTCGTCCAGGTTCGGTTAAGTCAGGTTATGTTAAGGTATCTCTGACTTCATTGCTATACACTGCTATTTGGCGGCTCTCTGCGCTCTACTGTGCTCTAGTATATACTGGTTGGCTCTGTCGAGACCAGCGATATAGGTCTCGGCACGTTAGGTTAGGTTAGGTTGCGTTTGGTTGTATTACATTTGTATATGTCATGATAGGATAGCTTTGACTTTTGTGCTGTACACAGTTATTCGGTGGATTTCTGCGCTCGACATTGGGCTACTGTACTCAGCTCGACTAACGGGATGCGAGCAATGGTGGTCGTGGCAAGATAGCTTGAGCTATGTTACGTGTGGTTAGGTTTGGTTAGGTTAGGATTGGTTAGGGTCGCTTTGACTTGCATGCCACACGCAGATATTCGGTGGGTTCCTGCCCTCCACTCTGCTCTACCCTAATCTGCTAGACCCCTTTTGGTTTGGTTATGCTAGGTTGGCTATGTTATGCTTGCCTATGTTAGGCTAGGATAGCTACGACTTTTGTGCTACTCACTGCTATTCGGTAGATTTCTGCGCTCTACCTTAATTTAATGTTCTCTTCTTTGCTCTGGGGAGGCCAGAAATAGTGTCTGCGGTGCTTTGGGTTTTGTCATGTTTCGTTTGGTTATGTTATGTTTGATTAGGTTAGGGTAGGGTTCGTTTGACTTTTGTGCCTTGCACTGCAATGCGGCGGAATTCTGCTCAGTACTGTGCTCTAGTATATTCTGATAAGCTCTGGGGAGGTCAGCGATTGTCGTCTAGGCTCGTTAGGTTAGGTTAGGTTACTATAGCTTATGCTATGTGTGGTTTGGTTAGGCTGGGATATCATTGACTTTGGTGGTATAAATCGCCTTTCTGTGGATTTCTGCGCTCTACTGTGATCTCGTGTGCTCTGGCTCGCTCTGGGGTGGACAGAGATAGCGGCCGCGGCACGCTAGGCTTTGTTATTTTACGGTCGGCTTGGCTAGGCTAGGATATGTTTGGTTTGGGTAGCAATATCTATGGTGCTGTACACTGCTACTCGGCCGATAACTGTGCACTGGATTGCTCAACTAGCGTCTGCTTGAATCTTTAGAGGCCACCAGTAGCGGTCGTAGCACGTTTGGTTGAGGTAGGTCACACTTTGCTTGGTTAGGATAGGTAAAGTTTGGCTATGATGGCTTTGACTATTGCGCTATATACTGCAGTTCGGTCCATATTTGCGATCTGCAAGGCCGTACCAGAATCTGCTCGTCTCTGGAGAGGCAGCAATGGATGCCGGGGCACGTTTGGATGTGTTAGGTTGCCTTCGGTTGGGTTAGGTTAGGTTAAGTTTATTTAGGATGTATTTGGCTTTTGTGCCTTGCACACCAGTACGGCGGACTTTTGGCCTCCCCTGTGCTGTGGTATATTCTCCTTTGCTCTGGGGAGGTCAGCAATAGTGGACTTGGCGCATTAGGTTAAGTTAGGTTGCGTCTGGTTATATTAGCTTTGGATGCATTAGGATAGAATAGCATTGACTTTTGTGCTATACACCGCTATTCTACGCTCTACGAATCTGTACTATACTCTGCTCGTCCCTGGGGTAGCCGGTAATAGTGGTCTCGGCCCGTTAGGTGGAGTTAGGCTACGTTTGGTTACGTTACGTTAGCTAGGGTTATGTATGGATAGATTCGACTTTCGTGGTTTACACTGTTATACGGTGGAATTCTGCGGTCTGCTGTGCCCTGATACACTCTGCTGAAATCTGTGGAGGACAGCAGCAGTGGTCGCGTCACGTTACTATGTGTCATGTTAGGTTTGGCTATGTTTCGATTTGCTAGGTTAGGAAAGGATGGCTTTGACTTTCGTGCTATACACTGCTGTCCGGTGGATTCCTGCCCAATGCTGTGCACTAATATGTTCTGCTTTGTTCTGGGGACGTCAGCAATAATGGTGTAGGCATGTTAGGGTGCGTTAACTTCGTTCGGTAATGTTAAGTTCGATCAGGTGAGGATATCATATCATTGACTTTTGTGCTTCACACTGCTATTCGGTGGATATCTGCGCACCTTCTTGCCCTACTATACTCTGCTCGATTCCGGGGAGGCCAGAAATATTGGTCGAGGCACAAAGGGTTGTGTTAGGTTTCGTTTGGATGGGTTAGGTGAGGCTACGTTTGGTCCGGATGGCTTCGACTTTTGTGCTTTACACTGCTGTCCGGTGGATATCAGCTCCCCAATATGCTATAGTATATTCTGCTTGACCATGGGGAGGCCAGCAGTATTGGTTTCGGAACGTAAGCATGAGTTACGATGCGTTCGGTTATGCTACGATTGGTTCGGCTTGGATAGCATAGCTTAAACTTTTGCGCTGTACTCTGCTATTCGGTGGATTTCTGCGCTCTACATTGCTCTACTACACTCTGCACGACTCTCGGGTGTCCAGACATGGTGGTGGCGGCACGATAGGTTGAGATAGAATACGTTCTGTTAGGTTAGGTTACTTTGCGTTAGATTAGGATAGCTTCGACTTTTGCTGTACACACTGCCATTCGATGGACCTCTGCTACCTACTGTGCGCTGTCACAATCTGCTTGTGTCTGGGGACGCCCGGAATGGTGGGCGCGGCATCTTAGGTTGACATATGTCCAGATTGTTCAGGCTCGGTTTGGTCAGGTTTGGTAGGGATAGCTTTGACTCTTGTGCATCACACTGCCACTCGGTTGATTTCAGCGTCCTACACTGCTCTGCTATACTCTGCTTGGCTCTCGTGAGGCCAGAAAGCGTGGCCGTATCACCACATGTTGGGTTACGTTATGATCGGTTTTGTTACGTTTTGCAAGGTTACGAGAGTATAGCTTCGACTTTTGTGCTGTACACTGCTCTTCGGTGGATATCTGCGCTCTACTCTGATTTAATATGCTCTGCTTGGCCCTGGGGTTGCCGGCAATGGTGGTCTCAGCACGTTAGATTGTGTTGGGCTACTTTTGGTTACGTTGCGTTAGTTTGGGTTATGTTTGGATAGCATTGACTTTCGCGGCATACGCTGCTATTCGGAGGATTTCTACTCTCAGCTGTGCTGTAGTATGTTCTGTTTGGCTCTGGGGAACCCAGTAATAGCGGCCACGGCATGACAGGATGAAGTAGGATTCGTTTGGTTAGGTCACGTTAGCTCTGGTTTGGTTCTCATAGCTTGGACTTTTCTGCTATACACTGCTATTATATGGGATTCTGCGCCCTGCTCTACTCTAATATGCTCTGCTTGGCTCGTCGGATGCCAGCAATACTGGAGGCGGGTCGTTAGGTTAGCTTGGTTACGTTTGGTTCTGCTACGGTAGGTTAGGTTCGGGGAGGGTACCTTTGACTTTTTGCTACATACTGCCTTTCGCTGGATTTCTCCGCTCTACTGTGCCCTATCATGCTCTGCATGGCCCTGGTGATGCCGTCAATATTGGCCCCGACACGTTAGGCTGTGTTAGATTGTGTTTGGCATGGTTAGGTTACGATGTGTTGGGATGGGATAGCTATGATTCTTGAGCTACACACTTCAATTCTGTGGGCTCCTGCGCTATATTGTACGCTATTGCGCCCTACTATCCTCCGGCGATGCCAGGAATAGTGACCGCGGCACGTAAGGTAGAGTAATGTTACGTCTGGATTGGTTAGTTTGTGATAACTTATGTTAGGATATCCTTGACTCCTGTGATAACACTGCAGTTCGTTGGATTACTGCCATCTACTGCGCTCTAGCATATTCGGCTTGGCACTGTGGAGGCAGGCAGTAGTGCTCTCGGCACGTTGGGCTGAGTTAGGGTGCGTTTGGTCATGCTACGTTTCGTGTGGTTGGGACAGGGTAGCCTAGACTTTTGTGCTATACAGTGCACTTCGGTGGACTTCTGCATTCTACAGATGTCTGCCATCCTCTACTCCACTCTCGGGTGCCAGCAATGGTGATCGCGGCACGGTAGGTCGTGTTATGATACGTTCGGTCGGGTTAGGTTACGTTGCGTTAGGTTAGGGTAGCTTTGACTTTGGTTAGTATAATATGTTGTCCGGTGTAATTTCTGCGTTCCACTGTGCTCTAGTATGTTCTGCTTGGCTCTGGAGGGGCCAGAAATAGTGGTCGTGGCGCGATAGATTTTGTTAGGCTGCGTTTGTTAATTTTACGATTGGTTAGGTAGGATAGGATAGCTCTGACATTTGCGCTATACACCAATTCTAGCTGGATTTTTACACCCTACATTGGTATACAATACTCTGTTCTACTCTGGGGAGCCCAGTAATAGCCATCGGCACGATAGGTTGAGTTATGCTACGTTTGGTTTGGCTATGTTTGTTTCGGACAGTTTAGGATAGCTCTGGCTTTCGTGGCACAAACTGTTGTTCGGTGGATTTCTGCCCTCTGCTGTGTTCTAATGTGCCCTGCTTGCGCTGGGAGGCCATCAAACGAGGTCTCGGCACGTTCTGTTGAGATAAGGTGCGTTTGGTTATGTCACGTTTGATTAGGTTATAAACGGGTGGCCTTGACTTTGGTGCTATACACTGCTATTCTGTGGATTTCTGTGGTCTACCGAGACCTAATATCCGCTGCTTTGCTGTGGGAATTCAAGATATAGTTGCAGCGGAGCGTTAGCTTGTGTTAGGTTACCTTTGCTTAAATTAGGTTTGTTTGGGTTAGGTTAGGATATCTTCGATTTTCGTACAATACACTGCAATTCCATGGACCTCTGTGCTCTCCTCTCCCCTATCATGCTCCGCCTGGCGGGATGCCTTCAATGGTGCTCTCGGTATGTTAGTTTGAGTTATGTTTCCTTTGGTTATGTTAGGTTAGGTTAGGCTATGTTGTGTTAGGATAGGATTGGTTAGGTTAGTTTGGGACAGGTTAGGTCAGGATATCTTTGACTTTCGTGATAGACGTTGCTATGTGGTGGATTACTTCACTCTACTCCGCTCTAGTGTATTCTGCTTGGTTCTGGGGAGAAAAGAAATTGCGGTCTCGGCGCGTTAGGTTTACTTAAGATACCTTCGGTTATGTTAAGTTTGGCTATGTTAGGATAGTGTAGCTTCGACTAGTGCACGATGCACAGCGATTCTATGAACTTCTGCGCTCTACTTTCCACTAATAAGTTCTTCTCAGCTCTAATGAGGGCAGCAATATAGGTCTCGGCAAGTCAGGAAGGGTTTCGTTATGTTCGAATACGATACGTTTGGTTAGCTTAAGGTAGGATAGCTTTGGCTTTCGTGCTACACAGTGCTATACGGGGACTTCTTCGCCCTGCTGTAGTGTAGTATAATCTGCTTGACTCTGGGGAAGCCAGCAAAGGCGGCCCACGCACGTTAGTTTGAGTTTGGTTATGCATGGCTGTATTATGTTTGGCTGTGTTAGGCTGGGATAGCTGCGACTTTTGCGCTGTACATCGCTATGCGGTGGATTTCGGAGCTCTACTCTCCTCTAATAACTTCTGCTTGACTCTGAAGGGGCCCGCAATGGTATTCTATGCACGTCAGGCTTTGTTACGTTGAGTTTGGTTATGTTACCTTTGGCTAGGTTAGGATAGGATAACTTGGACTTTTGGGCTGTACGCTGCTATTCGGTGGATTTTTGCGCTCTTCGTTGCTCTACTATGCTCTACTCGTCTTTGCAGAAGCCAACAATGTCGGCCGTGGCAGGATAGGCTTAGTTTAGTTACGCTTGGTTAAATTAGGCTGGGTTTGGTTTTATCAGGGTAGCTTTGACTTTTGTGATATGCACTGCAATGAGGTTGATTACTGAGATCTACTGTATTCTAGTATGTTTTGCTTGGCGCTCGGGAGGGCAACAATAGCGGTGTCGGCACGTCAGGTTGAGTCAGGGTACATTCGGTTACATCCTGTCTGTTTGGGTTTGGCTTGGTTAGCTTTGACTTCACCTATGTACACAGCGATTAAATGGATTTCTGCTTTCGACTTTCCTCTAATGTGTGCCGCTTGACTCTGGGTAGGTCAGCAATTGTGGTCGCGGCACGGCAGGGTCAGTTACAATACGTTGTGTTATGATACGGTTGGTTAGGTTACGAGGGGATAACTTTGACTTTAGTGTCATTCTCTGCTGTCAGGTGGACTTCTGACCCCAATAGTGCTTTAATTCTTTCAGCTCAGCTCTGGAAAGGCAAGCAATAGTGATCTCGGCACAATACATCGTGTAACGTTATGTTCGGGTAGGTTAGATTAGGATGTGTTTGGTCGGGATAGCTTTAACTTTTGCGATGTACACCGCTAATCGGTGGTTTTCTGCTCTCTTTTGCGCTCTAGTATGTCATGCTTTGAACTGGGGAGGACAGAAATAGTGGTCAATGCACTTCAGGGTAGGTTAGGGTACGTTCGGTTAGGTTACGGTTCTCTAGGTTAGCAGATGATAGCTATGCCTTCAGAGCTACAGTCTACTATTAGGAGGATTTCTGCGCCCTACACTGTTCCAATATATTGAGCTTCGCTCTGTCCAAGCCAGCGATTGTGGTTGCGGAATTTTATGATGTGTCAAGCTAGATTCAGTTAGGTAGGTTCGTGCAAATTCTGTTCAGGATAGCTTTAACTTCTGTGCTGTACACTGCTATTTGGTTCACTTCCGCGCTACACTGTGCTCTGGTATATCCTGTTTGACTCTGGGGAGGCAGCAATAGCCGTCTCGGCACGTTAGGTTGAGTTATGTTATGTTTGGCAACGTTCAGATAGTTTGGGTCAGGTTTGGGTAGCTTGGACTTCTCTGATATACATTGCGATTCTATGAAATTATGCGTTCTACTCTCGGCTAAAGTGATTTCTTGGATCTGGGGTGACCAGCAATAGAGGTGCCGACACGCTAGGTTTAGATATGTTACGTTTTGGTATCATACGATTGGTCTGGTTAGAAGAGGATTGCTTTGAGTTTAATGCTATAGACTGATATTAGGTGGATCCCTGCCACCAACAATGCATTAATATTTTCAGCTTGGCTCTGGCAATGCCGGCAATAGTGGCCCCGGTACATTATGATGAGTCAGGTTACGTTCGGCTAGGTTGGGTCAGAATATGTTTGGTCAGGATAGCTTTAACCTTTGTGCTGTGCACTGCCATCCGCTGCATTTCTGCGATCTACTGTGCTCTAGCGTGTCCTGCTTGGCTCTGCGGAGTGCAAGAATAGAGGTCTCGACAGGTTAGGATTAGTCTGGCTATGTTTGGTTATGTCATGTTGGTTTTGGTTAGGCTTGCGTATCTTCGACTTTTCTGGTATACTCAGCGATTATATGGATTTCTGCGTCCTACTCTCCACTAATGTGAATCGCTTCTCTCTGGGGAGGCCAGCAATAGTGGTCGCACCACGTTAGTTTGTGTTGGGTTACGTTTTGTTATGTTACGGTTGGTTTGGTTAGGAGAGGGTGGCTTCGACTATAGTGATATGGCCTTCTATTAGGTGGATTTCTGCGCCCTGCAGTGCTTTAATATGTTTAGCTGGACTCTGGGATGGCCAGCAATAGTGTGGTCTCGACACGCTATGTTGAGTCAGGTTACGTACGGTTCGTATGGGTTTGGCTATGTTTGGTCGGGACAGTTTTAACTTTTGTGCCGTACACTGCCCTTCGGTGGATTCCTGCGCACTACGGTGCTCTAAGATTTCCTGCCTGGCTCTGGGGAGTCCAGTAATTGCGGTAGCGTCACGTCAGCGAAAGTTATGATACGTTCGGTTATGTTACGATTCTGTAGGTTACGAGTGGATAGCTATGCCTTTAGTGCTATAGTCTGCAGTTAGGTGGATTTCGGGAGCCTACAGTGCTCTAATATTTGATGCTTGGCACTGGCAAGCCCAGCAATAGTGGTCGCTGCACATTAGGCTGAGCTAGGTTATGATTGGTTATGTTACGGTTCGCTTGGTTAGGAGGGGATGGCTTTGTCTTTCGCGGTATACAACGCATACGGCTGATTTCTGCGCTCTACTGTGCCCTAATATGTTCTGCTTTGACCAGATGATGCCAGCAACTGTGGTCTCGGCTATTTAGGTCGAGTTAGGTTAGGTTTGGCTTGGATAGGTTAGTTTAGGTTCGGTTAGGGTAACTATCACTTTTATGCTATACGCTGCTATTCGGTCGATACCTGCGCTCTGCGTTACTCTACTAGACTCTGCTTGTCTGAGTGGAGGGCAGCAGATGTTGCGGCAGTTTCGTTTTGGTTATGTTACGATTGGTTATGTCAGGTTAGGTTAACTTTGGATTGGGTGGCTTTGACGTTTGCGCCATACACTGCTGTTCGGCGTACTCCTGCGCCCTACTATACTCTGGTATTTTCTGCTTGGCTTTGGAGAGTCCAGCAGCAGTGCTCACGGCATTTCAGGCTGACTCCGGTTGGGTTTGGTTATGTTGGTACAGGGTAGCTTTGACTTTTACGCTATTCACGGCTATTCGTAGTTCAGAGATGGCGGTCATGGAACGTAAGTTTGTGTTACGTTACGTCTGCTTCTGTTACGTTTGGTTTGGTTGCGATAGGATTTCCGTGACTTTTAAACTACACACTGCAAGTCGATGGATTCCTGCTCTCCACCCTGCCATAGTGTTCTCAGCTATGGCCTGGGTAGGTCAGTAATTGTGGTCTCGGGGGATTAGGCTGGATGAGGCTGCGTACGTTTCAGCTGGTTTGGTTATGTTAGGATAGGGTAGCTCAGACTTTCGTGCTATTAGGTTATGTTCAGTTAGGCTATGTGTGGTTATATCCTCTTGGCTTGGGTTAGGCTCGGGTATCTCAGACCTTTCTGACATGCACTGCGATCCTATGGATTTCTGTGTTTTACTCTCCACTAGAATGTTCTGCCTGGCTCTGTGGATGCCAGCAACCATGGTCGCCGCACGTCAGGTTGTGGTAAGTGACTTTTGGTTAAGTAAGTTTAGGACAGGTTAGGTTAGTGTACCTTCCACTTGTACGCAATACACAGCATTGCGGCGGATCTCTGCGCTCCGCTATGCTGTAGTATATTCTGCTTGGCTCTGCAGTGGCCAGCGGTACTGGTCTCGGCATGTTAGTCTGAGTTAGGTTGTGCTTGGCTATGATACGCTTAGTTAGGTTAGGATTGGATATCTTTGACTTTTGCGCTATGCTGTGCTATTCGGTGGATATCTGCGCTCTACTACGCTCTGGTGTACCCTGTTTGGATTTTGAGGGGACAGCAATCGTTGTCTCAGCATGTTAGGCTGTATTCGGCTACGCTTGGTTAGCTAATGGTAGCAATTGCAAGGTTCGGATAGCTTTGCTTTTTCAGCTGTACACTGCGATTCTATGGGCTCCGCGCCCTGGGCTCCCCTAATATGTTCTGCATGGACTAGGGAGGCCAACAATCGTGGTCACGGCACGTCAGGCTCTGTTAGATTACGCTTGGCTCTGTTGGGTTAGATTAGGTTAGGAAGGGATAGCTTTGAATTTCGTGCTATTCACCGCAATTCGGTGGACTTCTGCGCTCTACTGTGATCTAATGTTCACTGCTTTGCTCTCGTAATTCCAGAAATCGTGGCCGCAGCGCGTTAGTTTCAGATGTGTTACGTTTGGTTTGGTTAGGTTTGTTTGGGTTACGTTGGGATACCTTCGACCTTCGTGCATTGCATTGCCATGGGGTGGCCAGCAGTCGTGGGCTAGGCATGTTAGGTTGGGATTGGTTATGCTGGATTAGGCTATGTTGGGTCGGATTAGGTTAGGACACCTTCTACTTTTTTGCTATACCCTGCTATTCGGACGTTTTCAGCGTTCTGCGTTGAACTGTTATACTCTGCTTAGCTCTCGTGAGGCCTGCAATAGCTTTCGTGGCACGTAAGTTTGGGTCACGTTACGTCTGCCTATGCTACGCTTGGTAAGGTTCGGAGAGGATTGCTTTGACTTTTGTGCTATACACTTCTATTCGGTGGACTTCTTCGCTCTACAATGCTCTCCTATACTCTGCTCGTCTACCGGGATGTGACCAATAGTGCCCCTGGCACGTTAGGATTAGTTAGATTTCGTTTCGTTAGGTTAGGATAGGTAACGTTTGATTAGGATAGCTTCCACTTCCGTGCTATGCACACCTATTCGGTAGATTCCTGCGATCCACTGTGCTCCACTCTAATTTGCTAGACGCTGGGGATGCAAGCAATAGTGATCGCGGCACGTTAAGTTGAGTTTTCCTGGGTTAGGTTAGGTTACGCTTGTTTGGCTTAGGATTGGATATACTTTGAATTTTCAGCTGTACACGGCGACTCTATTTATTTATACGCCCTACTCTCCTCTATATGTACTGCTTGGCTCTGCGGAGGTCAGCAATAATGGTGGTGGCACGTTAGGTTTAGTTAGGTCACGTTTGGTTAGGTTAGGTTGCGATGTGTTAAGATAGTATAGCTTCGACTTTTGCATTGCACACTGCTATTCTATGAACTTCTCCGCTCTTCAATGCGTTACCATACATTGTATGCCTCTGCGGACGCCAGAAATAATGCCCTGTGCACGTAAGATTGCGTTATGTTACGTTTGGCTATGTTAGACATGGCTTGGTTTCGTTAAAGCAGCTTTGACCTTTCTGCCATACACTGCTGTTCTACCGATTTCTGCGTTCTACATTGCACGGCTATGCTCTGGTTAGCTCTCGTGAGTTCAGAGATGGCGGTCATGGAACGTAAGTTTGTGTTACGTTACGTCTGCTTCTGTTACGTTTGGTTTGGTTGCGATAGGATTTCCGTGACTTTTAAACTACACACTGCAAGTCGATGGATTCCTGCTCTCCACCCTGCCATAGTGTTCTCAGCTATGGCCTGGGTAGGTCAGTAATTGTGGTCTCGGGGGATTAGGCTGGATGAGGCTGCGTACGTTTCAGCTGGTTTGGTTATGTTAGGATAGGGTAGCTCAGACTTTCGTGCTATGCACTGCTATACCGCTGATTCCTGCACTCTGTATTGCTGCTACTAGCCTCTGCTTGTCCCTGGGGACGCCAGCAATAGCGTTCGTGGCACGTTCGGTTCAGTTAGGTTACGTGCGGTTAGGTTATGTTAGGCTAGGAATAGTTAGGGTAGCTTCGACTCTCGTGCTATACACTGCTATTCGGTGGATTTCTACGCTCTACTGCGCTCTAATAAGGTCTGCTTGGCTTTGTGGAGGTCAGCAATTGTGATCACGGAACGTTACGTTAGTTTATGCTGCGTTCGGATATATTTCGTTTGGATATGTTAGGATAGGGTAGCTTCTACCTTTGTGCTTTACACTGCTATTCAGTTGATTTGCACGCCCTTCTTTGCTCTACTATACTCTCCTCGACTCTGGAGTGGCCAATAATAGTGGTCTCGGCCCGTTATTCTTAGCAGGCTGCGTTTAGCTACACTACGTTGGATAGGGTTAGGCACGGGTTGCTTTGACTTTCGCGGCATAGACTGCTTTTCGGAGGATTTCTGCGCTCCGCAGTGCTCTAGTACATCCTCCTTGTCTATGGGAATGCCAGCAGTATTGGTCTCGGCACGTTAGGCTGAGTTATGTTGCGTTCCGTTATTTTACGTTTGGATAGGTTGGGAGAGGGTGCCTTTGACTTTTGTTCTAAACACTGCAATACGGTGGAATCCTTCGCTCTACATTGCTCTACAATACTCTCCTCGGACTTCGGGAGGCCAGCAGTAGTGGCCGCCGCACTTTGTGTTGAGTTAGACTACGTTTGGCTAGGTTAGGTTACGTTGAGCTACGTTAGGGCAGCTTTGACTTTTGTGCTACACACTGCTATAATATGGACTTCTGCGTTCCTTTTCGCGCTATCGCACTCTGCTAGTCTCTGAGGACGCCAGGAATAGTGCTCTCGGCACGTCAGGTTGAGGTATGTTGCGTTTACGTTTTGTTATGTCAGGTTTGGCATGGCTTGGATAGGATGGCTTTGACTTTTGACCTCTACACTGCTTTTCGGACTATTTCAGCGTTCTACATTGCTCTGCTATACTCTGCTCAGCCCTAGCGAGGCCAGCAACATCTTTCGTGGCACGACAGCTTGCGTTACGATGCGTCTGCTTATGCTACGTTTGGTTAAGTTAGGGTGGAGTAGCTTTGACTCTTGTGCTGAAACAGCTTTTCTGTGCATATGTGCGCGCTACATTGCTCTACAATACTCTGTTCGACTCTGGGGAGTACAGTAATTGTTGCCACGACGCGACAGTTTGTGTAAGCCTACGTTCAGTTAGGGCATGTTTGTTTGGTTTCGGTATTGTAGCTTCGACTTTCGTGGTTTAAACTGTTTTTCGGTGGGTTTGTGCTCCCTACTATGCTCTAGCATGTTCTGTTTTGCTCTGCGGATGCCAGCAATGATGGTTTCGGCACGTTATTATGGGATAGATAACGCTTGGCTATGTTACGTTTGGTCAGGTTAGGAGAGGATAGCTTTGACCTTAGTGCTATACACTGCTATTTTGTGGCTTTCTGCGCTCTACTCTGCTCTAATATATTCTGCTTGGCTCTGATCATCCCAGCAAAAGCGGTCTCGGCAAGTTAAGTTAAGTTAGGTTGCGATTGGTTATACTACTTTTGGATAAGGTAGGAGAGGGTAGCGTTGTCTTTTGTGCTTTACAGTGCTATTCGACTGATTTCTGCACTCTTCGTTGCTCTACTATATTCTGCTCGACTCTGGGACGCCATTAATAGTGGTCTCTGTAGGTTAGGTTGAGATAGGATACATTTCGTTAGGATATGATAGCTCTGGTTTGGCTTGGATTGCTTTGACTTTCGTGGTATAGACCGTTGTTCAGCGGGTTTCTGCGCTCTAGTGCGTTCTAGCATGCTTTGCTTGTTTCTGGGGAGGCCAGCAATAATGTTCTCGGCGCGTAAGTTTGAGATAGATAACTTTTGCATTTGTTTCATTTGGTAAGGTTAGGATAGGATAGCTTTGACATCTACGATACATACCGATATTCGGCGGATTTCTATTACTACTGTGCTCTAGTATATTCAGCTTGTCTCTGGTATGGCCAGCAGTATTGGTCATGGCACGTTAGTCTGAGTTAAGTTGCGTCCGGATATGTCACGTTTGGTTGGGTTAGGACAGGGAAGCTTTGACTCTTGGGCTATACACGGCAGTTCGGATGATTTCTGCGCACTACGTTGCTCTAGAATACTCTGCTCGACTCTGGGGGACGAGCAATAGCTCTTGTGGCATGATAGGCTGTGTCATGTTACGTTTCGTTAGGCTATGGTATGCTATGTACGGCTCGGATGACTATGACCTTTGCGTTACACACCGATATTCGGAGATTTCTGCACTCTACTGTTCTCTAACAGATACTGCTCGGCTCTGGGGAGGCCTGCAATAGAGGTCTCGTCTCGTCATGATGTGTTATTCTACGCTTGGTTAGGTTAGGTTAGGTCAGGTTAGATTAGAACATCTCTTGTGCTATACACTGACATTTGGTGGCTTTCTGCGCTCAACGGTGCTCAAGTATATTCTACCTGGCTCTGGGGAGGCCAGCGATAGTGGTCTAGGTACGATACGATAAGTTATGCTGCGTTCGGCTATGTTACGTTTCGATATGTTCGGGAGTAGTAGTTTCGCCTTTTCGCTCTACGCTGCTATTCGATGGATTCCTGCGCTCTGCATTGCTCCACTGTACTCTGTTCGTCTTTCGGGATCCGAGAAATTGTTGTATTGCCCAGGCAAATATTGCTGTACTACGCAGGGCCAAGCAGAATAAGCTAGAGCGCAGTAGAGCGCAGAATCCGCCGCATTGCAGTGTGAAGCACAGAAGCCAAAGATATACTAACCTAACCAGACCTAACCTAACATAAGGGATCGTAGCCTAGCTAAACGTAGCGTGCCAACTCCACCATTGCTGTCCTCTCCAGAGCCAAGCGGAACTCGCTGCAGCACAGTAGAGTGCAAGCGCCTGCCGAATGGCAGTGTACAATGTAATATCAAAAGCTATACCCTCCTGATCTAACCAATCGTTGCATAACCCAGCGTAACCTAACTCAACCTAACGTGCAGCGAGCACAATTTCTGGCATCCCCAGAGCCGTGCAGAGTATGGTAGAGCGGCGAAGAGCGCAGAAAACCAACGAACTGCAGTCTATGCCAAGAAAGTCAAAACAGTCCAAATCGAACCCAAACTAACTTAGCCTAGTCAAACGCAACCTAACTGAGCCTAACGACCCGGGTTCGCTATTGCTGGCCTCCCGTGAGCCATGCAAAGCATATTGGAGCAGAGTAGAGTGCAGAAATCCAGCGAATAGCAGCGTATAGTACAAAGGTATTATCCACTATTAGCGAACCCAGCCTAACCTAGCCTAACCAAACGCAACGTAACGAAACCTAACGTGCAGCAACCATTATTGCTGGCCTCCTCAGAGTTGAGTTGAGTCTGGTAGAGCGCTGTAGATCGCAGGAGTCCACCGCATAGCAGTATATACCAAGAAAGTCAATGCTGTCCACCCTGACCCAAACGAACATAGCCTAATCGAACGCAACCTAACTTAGCCTAACGTGCCGAGACCACCCTTGCAGGTCTCCTCAGAGTCGAGCAGAGTATAGTACAGCAATTAAGAGCGCAGAGATGCACCGAATAGCATTGTATAGCATAAAATTCAGGTTTATCCAATCCTAACCTAACAAAGCTTAACATAAACAAACGTAACATAGCTAAACCTAAGGCGCCTAGACCACTAATGCTGACCACTCCATAGTCAAGCAGAACATATTAGAGCACAGAAGAATGCAGAAATCTGCCGTGTAGCATTGTACAGCGCAAAAGCGATAGCTAACCCCTGCCAAGCTATTCAATCGTAACGCAACTGATCGTAACGCAACCAAACGTAACCTGACTCAACCTAACGTAACGAGACGACCATTACTGACACCGGGAGAGTCAAGCAGAATCTACTAGATCACAGCAGAGCGCAGAAATCAACCGCATTTGAGGCTACAGGGCAAAAGTCAAAGAATGCCTACTCCAACCCAAACGAACCTAACCGAACCTTACGTAACATAACTCCACCTATGGCGCAGCGACCACAGTTTCTGCCCTCCCAAGAGCAAAGCAAAGCAAATTACATCACAGTAGAGCGCAGACATCCACCAAACGGTAGGGTATTGCACACAAGTCAAGGCTATCCTGGCCTAACCTAACCAAACATAGCGTGGCGAAACATAACGTCACACCACATATCCGGCCTGCACCACTATTGCTGACCTCCCCAGAGCCAAGCAAAATATACTGCAGCACAGAAGATCACAGACATCTGCGGGGCTTCAGTGTGTAGCACAGGAGTCAAAGATATCCTAACCTAACCGGGCCTAACCTAACGCAGCTGAACGTCGTTTAACACAGTGCAACGTACCAAGGCAACTATTGCTGTCTTTCCTTGAGCCAAGCTTTTCACATCAGACCAAAGTGGAGCGCCGAAATCCACCGGATGGCAGTGTCCAGCATGAATGGCAAAGCTACTCTCTCCTAACATATCCAATCATTACATACGCAAACGTAACTTAATTAAGCCTAACATGCAGCGACCACTATTGCCGGCCTCACCAGTGTTGGGCAGTGTGTAGTAGAGCACAGTAGGTCTCAGGAATCCACCAAACTGTTGTCTATGCTGAGAAAGCCAAAGCTATCCAAACCTAGCCCTAACAAGCATAACCTAACCAAACATAACGTAACACAGCCTAACGTGCCGAGACCAAAATTCCTGGCGCCCACAGAGTCAAGCAGAATATTATAGAGCACAGTGGAGCGCAGAAGTCTACCGAATAGCAGTGCATAGCACAAAGGCCGAAGCCACCCTAACCAAACGTAAACAAATGTAGCCTAGCCAAATGTAACATAATACAATATATCGTGCCACGACAGCTACTGCTGTCCTCCCCAGAGTTGAGCAGGATATGGTAGAGTAATGGAGGGAGCAGAAATCCGCGGCATTGGAGCTTAAAGCACAAGCGTCAAGAATATTCTAACATCACGTGGCCCATCCTAACCTAACCGAACGCGAGATAACACAAACTAACGTGCCTGGACCATTATCCCCTGCCTCGCCATCGCCATGCAGAGCATATTGGAGGAGAGAAGAGCGCAGAAGCACTTAGACTGGCAGTGTATGTCATATAAGTCAAAGATAACGTTACCTAGCCTACCCTCAGCAAACCTAACCAAACGTAGCATAACACAACGTACCGTGCCGAGACTACTATTGCTAGCCTCCTCAGAGCCAAGCAGAGAATATTAGAGAAATGTAGTGCGCAGACGTCCACAGAGCAACAGTGTATAGCATAAAAGTGAAAGCTATTGTATCCTAACGCAACCAAACGTAACATAGGCAAATGTAGCCTATCTCAAACTATCGTGCCGAGAAAACCATTGCTGGCCTCCGCAAAGCCAGGCAGAGCGAACTAGAGCACAGCGGAGCGCAGGAACCTACCGATCAGCAGTGCATAGCACAAAAGCCACAGACAACCTGGCCAAACGTAAACAAGCCTATCCTAACGTAACTTAACACAACATATACTGCCTCGACCGCTATTGCTGGCCTCCCCAGAGTCGAGCAGAGCACGGTAGTGCAGAGTAGGGCCCAGAAGGTCAACGAATAACAGTGCGTGGCGATAAAGTCGAGGCTATCCTAGCCTAACCCAAACAATGGTAACCTAACCATACGTAACATACCTGAATCTAACATGCAGAGACCACTATTTCGTGCCTCCACAGAGACAAGCAGAACATATTAGAGCAACGTAGGTGACAGAAATCCGCCGAATAGCAGTGTATGGCGCAATTGTCAAAGTTATCATATCCTAATCTAACCAAACATGACATATGCAATCGCAGCCAAATCCAACCTATCGTGCATGGACCTCTATTGCTTGCCGCACAAATGCGAAGCAGGATATATTAAAGAGGACTAGATGGCATTAGTCAAAATAATGGCAATGTATAGCAGAAGAGTGAAAGTTATCCTAACCTAATCCAGACAAACCTCACTTCACCAAACGTAAGATAACACCACCCGGCGTGCCGCGGACACTTTTGCTGGCATGCCAATTCTTCGCAGAGCATATTACAGAACAGTAGAGCGCAGATGTCCACCCAGCAGCAGCGTATAGCACAAAGGACAGATCTATCCTCCACTAAACCCAACTAAACGTATCATAACCAAACGAAACCTAACGGAGCATAAAGTGCCGAGACCACCACTGCTGTCCTCCGCACAGCCAACCAGACTACGCTAGAGCACAGTAGAGCGTAGAAATCCACAGCATTGTAGTGAAGAGCACAATAGTCGAAGATATCCTGACCAAACCTTTCCTAACCTAACTTAACCAAACGTAACATAACCCAACCTAACGTGATATGCCATTATTGCTGACCTTCACATGGACAATAGGAATGTACCGGAGTACAGCAGAGAGCAGAAATTCGGCGTAATGCAGTGTAAAGCACAGAAGTCAAAGATATACTGACCTATCCTAAACACCGTAACGTACTCAAGCGTAACCTAACTCTACCTATCGTGCAACGACCACTATTGCTGGCATCCCCAGAGCCGAGCAGAGCATGGTAGGGCAGAGTAGAGCGCAGAAATCTAGGATTGCTTCGACTTTTGTGCTCAACACTGATACACTGTGGACTTCTGTGCTCTACCGTGCCCAATCATATTGCACTTGACTCTGGGGCGCCGGCAATAGTGGTCGCAGCACGTAGGGTTGGGACACGTTACGTTTGGTTAGGTTACGTTCTGATAGGTTGCGACGGAGTAGCTTCGACTTTTGAGATGTACGCTGCTGTTCGCTGGATTTCTACGAACCACATTGCTCTTGCTGAACTCTGGGGAGGCCGGTAATGGTGGTCTCGGCACTTCTGTTTCAGTTACACTATGTTTGGTTATGTTACGTTCGGCTTGGTTAGTAGAGCATAGTTTCGACTATTGTGCTATTTACTACCATTCGGTTGATTTCTGCCCTATGCTGTCCGCTAATATGCTATGCTAGCCTGACCCAAACAAACCTAACATAGCCAAACGTAATCCGACTAAACCTAACGAGCCGCGACCAGTATTGCTGGCCTCCACGGGGACGAGCAGAGTATGTTAGAGTAGAGTAGAGCACAGAAATACATAAGATCGAAGCGTACAGCAGAAAAGTCGTAGCTATCCAAAGCAAACCAAAGCTAACATAACATTACCAAACTTATCGCATATTAGCCTCATGTGCCGAGTCCACCATTACTGGCTTCCCCAGAGCCAAACGGACCGTACTAGAGCACAGTAGAGCGCAGAAGTCTTCCTCAATACCGTGTACAGTACAGAAGTCAAATAAGTCCTAACCTAACCCAAACAAACCCCACACAACCAAGTGTAAAGAGACTCAACCCAGCGCGCCGCAGCCAATATTACCGTCATCGCCAGAGCAAAGCGGAGCATAATAGATCATTGTAGTGCTCGAACATCCACCAAACAGCAGCTTATAGTGCAAGAAACAAAGCTATCCTAGCCTTACCTTTCCAAACATAACATAGCCAAGCGTAACGTAGCTCGACCTAACGTGCCTTGACCATTATTGCTAACCTCCTCTGAGCTAATCAGAATAAAACGGTGCACAGTAGAGCGATGAAATCCACAGCATTGCAGTGCAGAGCACAAAACTCAAAGATATAATCACCTAGCCTGACCTCACCTAACTAACCCAACCTAACCTAACCTAACCTAACCTAACCTAACTCAGCATGACGTGCAAATAACACTACTGCTGTCTTTCGCTAATCCGAGCAGAACATACTAGATGACAGTGAATGGCAGAAATCCACCGAATGGTAGTGTATAGCACAAAGGAAAGAGCGACCTCCTCCTACCCTAACTAATCGTCGCACATACAATCGTAACCAAACACAACCCAACGTGCAGCGACGACTATTTCTGGCCACCGCAGAGTCGACCATGGTATAGTAGAGCAGAGTAGAGCGCAGAAATCCACCGAGCAGCAGTGTATAGCACAAAAGTCAGATATATCATGTCCTAAACTAAGCAAGTGCAACGTAACCATACGCAATCTAACTCCACCTAACGTGCGGAGTCCAATATTGGTGTACTCCGCAGAGCCAAGCAGAATATATTAGATCACAGTAGAGCGCAGAGGTCCACCGAACAGCAGGGCATGGCGCAAAAGTCCGAGCAAATCTAACCAAACCTGTCGTAACCTAACCTAACCAAACGTAGAATAACTAAGCCGTACGTGACGACACACCTATTACTGGCATCCACAGAGAAAAGCAGACCACAATAGAGCACTGCATAGCGCAGGAATCCACCGAAATGAAGTGTATAGCACTAAAGTCAAAGCTGTCATGACCAAACATAACCTAACCGAAAATAACCAAGCGTAACCAAATCAAGCCTAACGCGCCACGACCACCATTTCTGGCGCCCAGAGACGCGAGTGGAGTATAGTGGAGCAATGTAGAGCGCAGCAATCCACCGAATAGCGGTGTACAGCACAAAACTCAAACATACCCCCTCCTAAACTAACCAAACGTAACATAACTCAACGTAGCGTAACTCGTCCTAACGTGCCGAGACCACCATTGCTGCCCTTCTCAGAGCCAGGCGGAACATATTAGAGGTGAGTAGAGTGCAGAAATTCATACAATCGCAGTGCATAGCACAGTAGTCAAAGCCACCTTATCCTAACACAACCAAGCGTAAATAACCGTACGCAGCATATCTCAGCCTAACGTGCAGAGATATCCACTGCTGCACTATCCATAGCCAAGCAGAATATACTAGCGCAGAGAAGAGCGCAGAAATCCACCGAATATTAGTGTATAGCACAAAAGTCGCAGCCATCCGAACCAAATTTTAAGTAAGCTAACCTAACAAAACGTAACCTACCTCAAGCATACATGCCACGAAAACTATTGCTGGCCTCCCCAGAACCAAGCAGTGGCTTGTAGAGAAACCTACAGAGCAGAAGTCCACCGGAAAGCCGTGTATAACGCAAAAGTCGGCGTTACCCTAACCAAACGTAGCCTAACTCATTATTGTTAGCTTCTCCAGTGGCAAGCGGAACACATTACGGCTCTGTCGGTCGCAGGAACTAACCGAATAGTAGTGCGGAGCACAAAAGTCGAGGCCAACCTGTACTAACCTATCCAGTCGCAACGTTACCGAACGTAACATAACTAAACCTAACATCCCGCGGCCGCTTTTGCTTGCCTCCACCGAGCCAAGCAGAATGTACTATACCACAGTAGAGCGCACAAATACGACGCATTGTTGTGTATTGCACAAAAGACGAAGATATCCTACCTTACCCTGACACAACATTACCTAACTAAACGTAGCCAATCTCAACATGACGTGCCGAGACCACAATAGCTTGTTTTCCCAGAGTCAAGCAGAACATATTAGTTTACTGTGGAGCGCAGAAGATCACCGAATATCAGTGTAGAGCACAAAAGTAAAAGATATCCTGGCATATCCGAACCAAACACAACATGACTAGCCGTAGCCTAACACAACCTAACGCCCCTAGACCACTGTTGCTGACCTTCCGAGAGCCAAGCATAATACACTTGAGCACAATAGGGCGCAGGAATCTGGCGCCCTGCAGTGTGAAGTACCAAATTCAAGGATACCCATACCTAACCTGGCATAACATAACCGAACCAAGCGAGCCAAACTCATTGTAGCTTGCCGCGACCAGCATTGCTGGACCCGCCAAGGCCAAACAGATTACTGCAGAGTACAGTAGAGCGCCGGAAACCTCGGAACAACAGGGTATCGCACGAAAGTCAGATCTACCCTACCCAAACCTTTTCCAACCGAACGTAACCAAACGTAACCTAACTCAAACTAACGGGCCACGGCCACTGTTGCTGGCCTCACGGGAAACAAGCAGAGTGTGATAGAGCAATGTCGAGCGCCGACATCCACCGAATATCAGTGTATAGCACAAAAATCAAAGTCATCCCATTCGAATCTGGCCAAACCTAACTTAACAAAACGTACCCCAATCCAACCTGACGTGTCTAGAACACTTTCGCTGACATCGCCATCGCCAAGAAGATCATATTAGAGGAGAGTAGAGCGCAGAAGCCCTAGGATCGGCAGGGCATAACAGAAAAGTCATAGCTATCCTGACCTGACCCAAACCAACCTAACCGGCCCAAACGTAAGGCAGCTGAAACTCACCCGCGGAGACCACCATTGTTGGCCTCCACAAAGCTCATCAGAGCATATTAGTGCACAGTGGGGCGCAGAAATTCACCAAATTCCAGAGTATATAGCAAAAGTCAGCGATACCCTGCCATAACCTGACCCAGCCTAACCTAATCGAACGCAGAATAACTAAACATAATGGGCCGGGAGAACTGTTGCAGACATCCGAAGAGCCGCGGAGAATATAATATATCATACTAGAGCGCAGAAAACCGCCTCGTTGCAGTGTAAGGCACAATAGTCAAAGCCGCCCTAACCAAACCTAACCAATCGTAACGTAACCAAGCTGAACATAATACAACTCCACGTGCCGAGACCATTATTGCATGCCACCCCATATAGAAGCAGAGCATATTTGAGCACAATAGAGCGCAGAAAACTCCCGAAAAGCAGTGTATGGTGCAAAAGTCAAAGCTATATTATCCTATCCTAACCAAACTTAATATACCCAATCGTTGCATAACTCAACCTAACGCCCCGAGGCCACAATTGCTGGCCTCCTCAGAGCGAAGCAGAATATACTAGAGCACAGTAGATCGCAGAGATCAACCGCAATGCAATGTATGGCCAAAGGTCATAGATATCCTGACGAAACCTGAACCAACTTTACGTAACCCAAATTATCGTTCTGTCACCACCATTGCTGGCGTCCCGAGAGGCATGCAGTATATGATAGAGAAGAGGAGAGTGCAGAGGACCATAGAAAAACGGTGTAGAGCACAATAGTCGAAGACGTCCTTACCTAACCCATACTAATGTAACCCAAACAAGCGTAATACGACTAAACGTTTCGTGCCGCGACCAGTATTGCTGGACCCCCAGGGCCAAGCAGAATTTAGTACAGCATAGTAAACCGCAGGAAGCCGCCGAATAGCAATGTATAGCACAAAAGCCGAACATAACCCAACCAAACCTAACATAACCAAACCTAACCAACCAAGTCTAACCAGTCGTAACCTAGCTCAGCCTATCATGTCAAAACCACTATTGCTAGCCTCCTCAGAGACGATCAGAGGATAGTAGAGCAATGTAGAGCGCAGAAGCCAACCGAATAGCAGTGTATAGCACAAGAGTCACAGTAATCCTGACCAAACATAGCATAACCTAGCCTAGCCAAACATAACATTACACAAACCAACGAGCCGTGACCACTATTGCTCACGCACACAGAGACAAGAGGAATATGGCAGAGCGCAGCAGGGTGTAGAAGTCCAGAGTATGTCTGTGATGAGCTCGGTAGTCGAAGATATCCTGACCTGACCGAACATAACCCAACAGAACCAAGCGTAATCTATCTCAAACTAACGTGAAGCGACAAGTGTTACTGGACCCTACAGAGCCGAGCGGATCATAATAGAGCAGCGTAGAGCGCAGAAATCCACAGAAACGCTGTGTATACTGGAAAAGTCAAAGCTATCCAAACCTAACCAATGTTAACGTAACATACCCAAACGTAACCTAACTCAACCTAACATGCATAGACCACCATCACTGACCTCCTCAGAGCCGAGTAGAGAATACTCGAGCACAGTTGAGCGCAGAAATCCGCCGCGTTACATTGTAACGCAGAAACGTCGAAGATATGCTAACCTAACCGGACTTTACCTAACATATCGAAACGTAGCCTGACGCAACGTGACGTGCCGAGACTAATATTGCTGATTTCCCAAGAGCCGAGCAGGATCAAGTACAGCACAGAAGAACGCAGAAGCCTAACGAATGACAGTCTATACCACGGAAGCAAAATCTATGCTTACCTAAACCAAACCAGCGCGATCTAACCGAACGCAGCGTATCACACACTAACCAGCCGAGACCACTAATGCTGGGGTCCCTAGGGCAAAGCAGAACACACAAGAGCACACGAGGGCGTAGAAATTCACTGTGTAGAAGTTTATAGCACGGAAGTCAATGCAACCCTGTACTGACATAACCAAACGTAGCATATCGAAGCGCAACATAACTCA
This sequence comes from Eufriesea mexicana, assembly GCF_001483705.2. Lineage (NCBI taxonomy): Eukaryota > Metazoa > Arthropoda > Insecta > Hymenoptera > Apidae > Eufriesea > Eufriesea mexicana. Next base: position 135,612 of record NW_016909526.1, on the reverse strand, counting down.
ACTTACCGCGCAGCGACCAACAATGCTAGCCTCCCCAGAGCCGAAGAGAACATGTTAGACTTCAGAAGATCAGCGACCAACAATGCTAGCCTCCCCAGAGCCGAAGAGAACATGTTAGACTACAGAAGATCGCAGAAATCCATAAAATCACAGTGTACGTCAGAGGAGTAAAAGAAACCCAAACGGAAGCCAAATTGACATAACCAAACCAAGCGTAGCCAAGCTCAACGTTACGTGCCGCGGCCACTGTTGGCCTACCCAGGGCAGAGATGGTTACAGAAGAGGGCAGCAGGGCACAGAAATCCACCGTATAATGGAGTATAGCACGAAGGCCGGAGCTACCCTAGCCATGACTATTACAGCCGAAACTAACCAAACGTAACCAAACAAAACTTAATGCCCCGCGACCACATTTGCTGCCCGCCGGAGAATCAAGCGGAGTACAGTAGAGCAATATAGGGCGCAGAAACCAGTCGAACGCAGTCTATAGCACAGAACTCAAAGCTATCCTGACCAAACATGGACGAACGCAACTTAACCAAACGCAGCCTGTCCCAGCATAACTTGCCGAGACCGCTATTGCTGGCTTTCCCGGAGCCAAGCTCGACGTATTAAAGCACAACAGAACGCAGAAAGACACCAAGCAGCAGTGTATAGCACAAAAGCCGATTATATCCAAGGCTAAACTGACATAACGTTACCTAACCAAACGTAGATGACTAAACTTGACGAGCACAGTAGAGAGCAGATATCCACCGAATAGCAGTGTTCAGAGCAAAAGTCGAAGCTACCCTTGACCAACCTAAGCGATTGTAACATAGCCAAATGTAACATAACGGAACCTAATGTTCATTGACCATTATTGCTGGCCACCAAATGGTCGAGCGGGAAGTACTAGGGCACAGTAGAGCGCAGAAATCCGCCGGATTGCAGTGTTAAGCAGAAAAGACAAAGACATCCTGACGAAACCTAAACCAACCTAACCGAACCGAACGTAACCTAACTCTACCCAACGCGCAGCAACCACAATTTCTGGCCCCCGCAGGACAAAGCGGAGCATATTTGAACTCAGTAGAGCGCAGAAATCCACCGCGTAGCAGTGTATAGCAAAAAAGTCTAAACTGTCCTAGCTCAACCGAAACAAATATGACATAACCAAAACTAACATAACTCAAAGTAACGTGCATAGAACACTGTTGCTGACATCCCCAGGACCAAGCAGAAATTACCAGAGCACAGTAGTGCGCAGATGCCGGACGCATTGCAGTGTAAAGCAGAAAGGTCAAAGATATCTTAACCTTGCCCGTCCAAATCTAACCGAACCAAACGTAACATAACTCACGATAACTTGCCCAGACCACTATTGCTGGCATTCCCAGAGTAAAGCAGAGCATATTAGAGCACAGTAGAGCACATAGATCCACCGAATAGCAGTGTATAGCACAACATTCAGAGATACCCTTACCAAACCTAACCTAACATAACATAACCAGGCGTAATATAACACAAACTAACGAGCCGCGATCACTATTGCTGGCGCACACAGAGACAAGCGGAATATGGTACAGCACAATAGAGTCCAGATGACCATATTATAGCAGTATTGAGCACAAGAGACAAAGGTACTCTAACCATACTGAACCTATCCTTACAAAACCGAACGCAATCTAACCCAACCTGACGTGCAGCGGCCAGTATTGCTGACATCCACAGTGCCAAGCAGCGCATGGTGGAGCGCAGAAATCGATAGACTCGCAGTGTATAGCAAAACAGACTAAGCAGATCTAGCCTAACGAGTCCAAACGTAGCATAGCCAGACGTAACATAGCTCAACCTATCGTACCTACACCACTATTACTGACTGCCACAGAGCCAAGCAGAGCATGCTAGGGTAGAGTATAGCGCAGTATTCCAGAGAAATGCAGTGTATGGCAGAAAGGTCAAAGCCCTCCAAACCTAGGACCACCAGCCTAACCTAACGAAACGGAGAATAACTCAACATAACATGGTGCGACCACTATCGCTGGAACCACAGGGCAATGTAGCATATAGTAGAGAGCAGTAGAACGCAGAAGGTAACCAAACAGAAGTGTATAGCACAAAAGTCGTAGATATCCAGACATAACATGACCCAACTTGACCTAGCCGAACGTAGACTGACTGAACCTATTGAGCCAAGCCAACATTTGCTGGCCTCCCCGGAGCCAAGCAGAACATATTAGAAATAAGTACAGAGCGGAAATGCACCGAATGGCAGTGCATAGCACAAAAGTCAAAGCCACCCTAACCATACTTATCCTAACCCAGCCAAACCAAACGTACTATAAATATACCTTACGAGGAGACACCTGTATCTCTGGACACCGCAATTGAATATATCAGAGCACTGCAGAGTGCAGAAATAGAACGAATAGCGCTTTAAACACGAAGGTGAGGGACATCCTGACCAAACCTAATCCAACCAAAACAAACAAAACGGAGCATATCTCAAACTATCGTGCCACGAACACGACTGCCGGCCTCGCAAGAGTCGAGCAGAGTATATTTGAGCAATGTCGAGTGCCCAAATCCACCGAACAGCAGTGTATAGCACCAAAGTCTAAGCTGTTCTAGCTTAACACGACCAAACGTAGCATAGCCAGACGTAACATAACTGAACCTAACGTTACTAAACCACTATTGCTGACTTCCACAGAGAAAACCAGAATACACCAGGGCTCAGTAGAGCGCAGAAATCCGACGTATAACAGTGTATAGCGCAAAGGTCAAAACCATCAAAACCAAACCCAACCCAACCTAACGTAACCAAACGTAGTCTAACTAAACTTAGCGTGCCGCGACTGCTATTTCTGTCCTCTCCATCACCAAGAAAATCATATTAGAGGAGAGTAAAGCGCAGGAGTCCACACAACAGCAGTGTATAGCAGAAAAGTCAAATATATCCCAACCACACCAAAACCAACCTAACCTGACCAACCGTGACGTTGCTCAAACTCACCTCTCGGGACCACTATTGCCGGCCTCCCCAGAGCCCACCAGAGCATATTAGAGCACAGTACATCGCAGTAACCCTCCGAATTGCAGTCCGCAGAGCAAAAGTCGAAGCAAACCATTCCCAACCTAACCAAACGTATCATAAGCAAACGTAGCCTAACTAAGGCTAACGTGCCGCGACTACTATTGCCGGCCTGCGCAATGCCAAGCAGAATATACTAGGGTACGGTGGGATCAGAAATCAGCAACATTGCAGGTCATATCACAAATATCAAGGATATCCTGAACAAACCAAACATAGGCTAGTCAAACAGAACGTAACATAACGCAGCCTAACGTGCGGCGACCAATAATGCAGTCGTCCCCATTGAGAAGCAGAATATGATAGGGCACAGCAGAGCGCAGAAGTCCGTAGAATAGCAGTGTTGGGCACACAAGTCAAAGCCAATCTAACCTAACCCAACCTAGCCTAACCTTACCAAACGTAATCTAACGATACCTGACTTTACGCGACCAGTATTGCTGGCATCCACAGAGCCAAGCAAAGCATTATACGGCGCAAAAATCCCTAGAATCGAAATGTATAGCAGGACAGCCAAAGCTATCCAAACATAACCTAACGAAACGTAGAATAACTTAACGTGACTTGCCGCGACCGCTATTCCTGGACAACCCAGGCCCTAGCATTTCTTATTTGATCACAGTAGAACGCAACAAACCAACAAATAGCGGTGTATATAACAAATGCCATCGAGATTTTTCCTGGACAACCCAGGCCCTAGCATTTCTTATTTGATCACAGTAGAACGCAACAAACCAACAAATAGCAGTGCATATAACAAATGCCATCGAGATCCTGACATAGTTAACACAACCTAACATAACCAAACGTAACCTGCCTGAACCTAATGTGCCGAGACCATAACTGCTGTCCTCCACAAAGCCAGGCAGAAAATACTACAGCACAATAGATCTCGGAAACCCACCGCATTGCAATGTATAGCGCAAAAGTCAAAGATACCGTGGCGAAACCTAACCTAAAGTAACACAACCCGAACTATCGTGCTCTCACCACAATTGCTGGCATCCCCAGAGCCAAGCAGAGCATATTATAGCCATGTAGAGAGCAGAAATCCACTGAATAGCGGTGTATAACCGAAAAGTCAATGCTATCCACTCCTAACCTAGCCAAACGTAACAGAACCAAACATAACCTAACTCAAACTAACGTGCCGCGACGATTATTACTTAACTCCCCATAGCCTGGCAGAGTATAGTGGAGCAACACAGAGCGCAGAAATCCACCGAATAGCAGTGTATAGCATAAAAGTCGGATCTATCCTATCTTAACCTAACCTATCGTAACCTAACCCGACTTAACGCACCGTGACCACTATTGCCGGCACCGGCAGAGGCGGGCAGAATATGCTACAGCGCAGTAGATCGTAGAAAACGACCGCATTGCTCTGCATAGCACAAGAGACGAAGGCAACCTGACCAAACATAATCTAACCTAACCTAACGAAACGTGATTTGCCGCGTTCACTATTATGTAACATTTGGGTGGTTAGGTTAGGTATATTTCGGTTAGGATAGACACGACCATCGTCTATACACCGTGTTTCCATGGATTTCTGAACTCTTCTCTCCCCTAATCTGTGCTGCTCGGCTCTGGGGTTGTCAGCACTAGTGGTCACGGCACGATAGGTTGATTTAAGTTACGTTTGGCTATGTTACGCTTTGCTATGTTAGGACAGTGGAGCATTGACTTCTTCGCGACGCGCTGCTACTCAGAGAGTTCCTGAACCATACTGTGCTCTAATATTTTCTACTTGTCTTTAGGGAGGACAGAAATTGTGGTCTCGGCTCGTTATGTCCTTTTCGGCTACGTTTGGTTAGTTAGGTTTACGATATGTTCGGTTAGGACAGCTTCGAATTCCGTGCTATACACCGTTATTAGGCGGAATCCTGCTATCGCCTGCTCTCTACAACATTCTGCTTGGATCTGTGGAGGCCAGCACCAGTGGTCTCGGCAGATTGGCTTGAGCACTGTTACGTTTGGTGATGTGAAGTTTTGTTACGTTAAGATAGAGTAGTTTTGACATTTGTGCTATACACTGATATTTGTTTGTTTCCGGTGTTCCTGTATACTCTAATACGTTCTGCTCGGCTCTGTGGAGGCCATCAATAGTGGTCTCGGCACGTTGGATTGAGATATGTAACGCATATTACCTTACGGTTGGCTATGTTATTATAAGATAGCTTTGAAGTTTGTGCTATACACTGCTATTCGGTTGACTTCAGGGCTCTACTGTGCTCTACTACATTCTACTTCTCCATGGTTCGGCCGCCAATAGTGGCCGCGGCACGTTATATTCAGATATGTTTCGTTTGGATAGGTTACGTTGGTGTGGATTAGGTTTGGGTAGCTCTGACTTTTCCTTTATACGCTGATATTGTATGGATTTCTGCGCTCTGCTCTCCTCTAATATGTTCTGCTCTGCTCTGGTGTTGCCATACTATACTCCGCTCGGATCTCGGGCGGCCATAAATGGCGGACGTGACTCGTTACTTTGTGTTAGGGTGCGTTCTGTTAAGTTAGGTTAGGTTACGTTTGGTTAGGGTAGCTTCGACTTTCGTGCTATACGCAGATATTCGATGGATTGCTGCCCTCAACTTTGCTCTGCTCTAGCCTGCTAGACCCTGCGGAGGCCGGAAACAGTGGTCGCGGCACGTTGCGCTTCGCTTTGCTACGTTGGATTAGGTTATGTTAGCTTTGACTAGGTTTGGATTGCTTTGACTTTCGTGGTATAGACTGTTCTTCGGCGGGTTTCTGCGCTCTACTTGCTTCTAGCATGTTTTGCTTGGTTCTGGGGAAGCCAGCAATAATGTTCTCAGCACGTAAGGGTGAGATAGATAACTTTTGTTTATGTTTCATTTGGTAAGGTTAGGATAGGGTAGCTTTGACTTTTACGATACACACCGATATTCGGCGGATTTCTATTACTACTGTGCTCTAGTATATTCCGCTTAGCTCTGGGGTGGCCAGCAGTATTGGTCTTGGCACGTTAGTCTGAGTTATGTTGCGTTCGGTTATGATACGTTTGGTTGGGTTAGGAGAGGTTAGCTTTGACTTTTGGGCTATAAGCTGCTTTACGGTTGATTTCTGAGATGTACAATGCACTACTATACACTGCTCGAACCTCGGGACGCCAGCAACAGCGGTCGCGGGTCGTTAGCTTGGGGTTTGTTACGTTTGTTTATTTTAGGTTTGGCTGCGTTTGGTTAGGATATCGTTGACTTTCGTGCTGTACACAGACATTCGGGGAATTCCTTCCCTCTGCTGTGGTCTAATATGCCCTGCTTTGCTCTGCAGAAGCCAGAAATGGTGGCCGAGGCACATTAGGTATTGTTACGTTACGTTTGGTTGGGTTATGTTAGCATGCGTTAGGTTTGGATAACTTTGGCCTTTCTGCTGTTTACTCCCATTATATTGGTTTCTGCGCTCCATCATCCGCTAATACGTTCTGCTTGGCGATGTGAGTGGTTGGGGGTAGCAAAGGTGGTCTAGGCACGTTAGGTTTTGTTATGTTACGTTTGGTTATGTTGCGCTTGGTAAGGATAGGTTTCGACAAATTTGACATTTGTGCTATGCACTGACGTTCGGCGGATTTCTGCTCTCTACTCTGCTCTGATATGTTCTGCTTGGATCAGGAAAGGCAAGCAACAAGTGCCTTGTCTCGTTATATTCTGTTATTCTACGTTTTGTTAGGTTAGGTTAGGCCTGGTTTGGATAAGATGGCTTTGACTTTTGCGCTATACACTCCAGTCCGGTGGAATCCCTCGCTCTACTGTGATCTACTGTTCTCTGCTATACGCTGTGGAGGCCAGAAGAAGTGGCCGCAGCGCAATAGGTACCGTTATGTTACATTTCGTTACGTGAGACTCGTGTGGTTTAATTTGGGGTATCTTTGTCTTTTGTGCTCTACACTGCCGCTTAATGGCCTCTTGCGCTCTACTCTCCTCTAATGTGTCCTTCTTGGCTCTGGAGAGGGCAGCATAGGTGGTCTCGACACGTCAGGTTGATGTATGATTCGTTTGGATACGTCACGTTTGGTCAGACTAGGATTGGATGGCTTTGACTATTGTGCTATACACTGCTATTCTATGGACGACTGCGTTCCAGTCTTCTCTAATATGCTCTATTTGGCGCTGTGGAGGACGGCAATAGTGCTCTCGTTACGATCGGGTTAGTTATGTTACGTTTGTTTAGGTTAGGATAGGGTAACTATAACTTTTTTGCCATACACTGCTATTCGGAGGATTTCTGCTCTCTTCTATGCTCTACTATACTCTGCAGGACTCTGCGCAGTCCAGCAATAGCGGTCATGGCACGATAGTCTGAGTAAGTTTCCGCTTGGTTAGATTAGGTTAGGTTACGTATGGTTAGGCTGGCTTTCACTTTTGAGGTATACACTGCTGTTAGGAGGATTTCTGCGCTCTGCTGTGCTCTAGTATATTCTGCTTGGCTATGGGGATGCCAGCAGTATCGTTCTCGGCATGTAAGTCCCAGTCGTGCTGCGTCTGGTTGTGTTACGTTTGGTTATGTTAGGAGAGTGAAGCTTTGCCTTTTGTGCTATACACTCCTATTCGATGGATTTCTACACTTTAATTTTCTCTAACATGCCCCATTTTTCGCTGTGGATGCCAGCAATATTGGCCTCGGCAGATTAGGTTAGGTTAGGCTACGTTTGTTTACGGTACGTTTGGGTAGGTTAGAATAGGGTAGCTCTGACTTTTGAGCAATATACTGCTATACGTTGAACTTCTGCGCTCTAGTGGGTTGTAGCTTGTTCTGCTTGGCTCTGTGGAGGCCAGCAATGGTGGTCTCGGCACGCAAGTTTGAGATATGTTACGCTTGGTTTGGCTAGATAAGGATAGGTTTGGTTGGGTTATCTTTGTCTTTTGTGCTATACACTGATATGCGGCGGATTTTGGCGCTCTGACGTGCTCTAGTATATTCTGCTTGGCTATGGGAATGCCAGCGGTATTGGTCTCGGCACGTTGGGTTGAGCTATGTTACGTTTGGTCAGGTTGGGCTTAGTTAGTCTTGGTTAGGATAGATTTGACCTTTGAGTTACACACTGCTATTCGGACGATTTCACCGTTCTACATTGCTCTGCCATACTGTGCTTAGCTCTCGTGATGCCAGCAATGGTGTTCGTGGCAAGTCAGTTTGCGTTTCGTAACGTCCGCTTATGTTAGGTTTGGTTAGGTTGGGATATCATAGCTTTGACGTTTGTGCCATACACTGCTATTCGGTGGATTTCTGCCGCTACTGCGATCTAATATTCTCTGCTATGACGTGGGAGTGATAGTAATTGTGGCCGCGGCCAGTTAGGTTGTGTTAAGAAACGCTCGGTTAGGTTATGCTTGATAAGGTTCGGTGAGGACGTCTTTGACTATCGTGCTGTACACTGTCATTCTATGGACGTCTGGTCCCTATGCTCCTCTAGTATGCGCTGCTTGGCTACGTGGAGGCCAGCAATAGTGGCCTCGGCACGCTAGGTGGAGTGGGGTCACGTTCGGTTATGTTTCGTTTGGATAGATTAGGATAACGTAGCTTTGACTTTTGTGCTATAAATTGCTATTCGTTGGATTTCTGCGCTCTACGCTGCTCTATTTTACTCTGCTCGAATCTCACGTTAGGTTAGGTTTAGTTACGTGTGGTTAGGATAGTTTGGGTTAGGTTTGCATATGATGGCTTTGACCTTTACGCTACACAATGCTCTGCGTTGAATTTCTGTGCTCTACTGAGCTATAGTATGTTTTGCTTGGCTCAGGGGAGGCCAGAAATGGTGGTCCAGGCACGTTATGTTGAGTACTGTTACGCTTGGTTATGTTACGCTTGGTTAGGTTAGGATATAATAACCATGAATTTTGTGCTATACACTGATATTCGGTAGATTTGCGCGCCCTTCATATCTGTACTATACACTGCTCTACCCTGAGGAGGCCTGGAAGTGGGTCTCGGCACGTCAGGTCGAGTTAGGTTACGTTTGGTTGTTTTACGTTAGTGTATGTTAGGAGAGGATAGCTTTGGCTTTCGTGTCGTATATTGACATTCGGTCGATCTTTACGCCCTAGATTGCTCTACTATACTCTGCTAGACTCTGGGGAGTCCAATAATACTGGTCGCGGCACGTTATGTTGAGTTAGGTAACGTTCGGTTATGTCAGGCAATGTTAGGATAGGAGAAGTTAGCTTTGACCTTTGTGCCGTACAACGATGTTCGATGGATTTCTGCGCTGTAATGTGCACTACTATACCCTACTCGACCCTAGGAAGGACAAAAAATTGTGGTCCCGGCACGTTGTGTTCTGTTAAGGTACGTTCGTCTATGTTACGTTTGGCTATGATAGGAGAGGGTAGCTTTCACTTTTGTTCTACGCACTTCTATTCGGTGGACTTCTGTGCTCTGCTATGCTCTAATTCTCTCCACCTGGTTCTTGGGAGGCCAGCAATAGTGTTTCCGTCTCGTTAAGTTTAGTTAGTCTACGATGGTTTAGGTCAGGTTCTGTCAGGTGAAGTTAGGGTACCTTTGACATTTCTGATATTGGCTGCTATTTGGCGGCTTCCTGCGCTCTGCTGTGCTCTATTGTATTCTGCTTGGCCCTGGGGATTCCAGTAGTAGTGGTTTCGGCTCGTTAGCTTATGTTAAGTAACGTTTGATTTTATTACGTTTGGATAGGTTATGATCGGTTAGCTTCGACTCTTGAGCAACACACTAATTTTCGTTGTATTTCTAAGCTCTACATTGTTCTACAATACTCTGCTCTACTCTGGGCATGGGAGCAATAGTCGTCTCGGCACTACAGATTGAAATAGTCTACGCTTGGTTATGTTACGTTTGGCTAGGGTAGGAGAGTGTAGCTTTGACTTTTGTGCTACACACTGCAATGTGGTGAACTACCTCGCTCTACTGCGTCCTAGTATATTCTGCTTGGCTCTGGGGAGACCTGCAATGGTGGTCTCGGCACGTTAGGTTGAGATAGACACCGTTTGGTTGTGTTACGCTTGGTAACGTTAGGATAGGATAGCTTTGTCTTTCATGCTATAGGCCGCTGTTGGGTGGGTCTATACGCCCTACAGTGCTCTATTGTGCTGTGTTCGGCTATGAGGAAGCCAGTAATAGTGGCCTCGGCGCGATAGGTAGAAATAGGATACATTTGGTCAGAATATGTTTGCGCAGGTTAGGTTCGGATAGCTTCGACTTTTCACCTCTGCACTGCTATTCCATGGATCTCTGCGCTCTACTCTCCTCTACTATGTTCTGCTTGGCTCTGTGGAGACCAGCAATACTTTTCGCGGCAATTTAGGTTGGGGTTGGTTTCGATTGTATGGGTTAGGTTTGGTTGGGTTATTCTAGGATTGCTTTATGACATATGTGTCGACACTGATATCCTACGGACTTCTGCGCTCTACTGCGCTGTGTCATATTCTGCTTGTCTCTTCGTAAGCCAGCAATATATGTCGCGGCACATTAGGTTTATTTACTGCACGTTTGGCTATGTTAGGATAGGTCTGGTTGGTGTAGGATATCTTTGACTTTTCTGCCACACTCTTCGACTCAATGAATTTCTCCGCCCTTCTCTCCTCTAATATGTCCTGCTTCGCCCTGGGAAGGCCGCAAATAGTGGCCGCGACATGCTATATTGTGGTAGGCTACGCTTGGTTAGCTTATGTAGGCAAGGGTAAGGTTTGGATAGCTTCGATTTTTCTGCTATACACAGCGTATATATGGATTTCGGCACACTGCTCTCCTCTAATATGTTCTGCATGGCTGTAGGGAGACCAGCAGTGATGGATGCAGCACGTTAGGTTGAGATAAGTTGCGCTTTGCTCGGCTAAGTTACGATACGTTTTGTTACGATAGCTTTGCCTTCTGCGCTGTGCGCTGCTGTTCGGTCGATACCTGTGTACTGCATAGCTCTACTATCATATGCTTGAATCTGGGGAGGCCATCAATACCGGTTGCGGCACGTTTGGCTGTGGTAGGTTACGTTTTGTTTGGTTAGGTTATGTTACGTTTGGCCAGGATGGCTGTGACTCTTGCGCCATACACTGCTATTCGGTCGATATCTGCACTCTGCATTGCTGCACTATCATCTGCTTTTCTCTGGGAGGGCAGCAACTGTGGTCGTGGCACTTTTGATTGAGTCGGGATTCCTTTGGTTATGTTAGGTTAGGTTAAGTTTGGTTAGGATGTCTTTGACTTTCGTGCTGTACACTGCCATTCGGTGGATTCTTGCGCTCTACATTTCTCTACTATGCTCTGTCCCTCTCTTGGGAGGGCAGCAATAGTGGGCGCGGCGCGTTATGTAGAGTTAGATTATGTTTGGTTTGGTTAGGATACGTTTCCTTAGGCTAGGGTAGCATTGACTTTTGTGCTACGCACTTCAATTCTATGGACATCTGCGCTCTTCTGTGACCTATCGCAGCCCGCTTGTTTCTGTGGACGACAGGAATAGTGCTTTCGGCACGTTGGGTATAGTTATGTCACGTTTGGTTAAGTTAGGTTCGTCTAGGCTTGGATGGGATAGCTTTGACCTCCGTGCTCTACTCAGCTATTCGGTGGATTCCTGCCCTCTAATGTGCTCTACTTTATTCCGCTTGGCCTCGTGGCGGCCAGCAGTAGTTTTCGCGGCGCCATAGGTTGAGTTACATTACGTTTGGCTACGTAATGTTACGTAGTGTTAGGTGAGGATAGCTCCGACTTTTGTGCTACTCACTACTGTTCTACGAACTTCTGCGCACTTCTTTGCGCTACCACGCTCTGCTTATCTCTGTCGGCGCCAGGAGTACTGCACTGGGCACATTAAGTTGAGATATGATACGCTTGGTTGGGCTATGTTCGTCTACGTTTGGTAAAGATGGCTACGACTTTTGCGCTATACACGGCAGTCCGTCGATTTTTGCGCTCTACCGTGTTCTAATACTTTCTGCTTGGCTCTGGGGATGCCAGCAGCAGTGGTCGCCGCACGCTACTTTCAGTTATTCTACGTTCGGTAAGGTAAGGTTAAGACATTTTGGGTTTGGACATCTTCGTTTATTGCAAGATACACTGCTATTCGGTGGATCTCCGCGCTCCACATTGTACTACTATACTCTGCTAAACTCTGTGGAGGCGTGCAATAGCGGTCGCGGTACGTTAGGTTGAGTACGGTTACGTTTTGTTTGGTCAGGTTAGGTTAAGTTTGGTCGGGATAGCTTTGACTTTCGTGCAATACAATGTTATTCGGTGGATTTCTTCGCTCTACATAGCGCTACTATACCCTGCGGGACTCTGGGGATTGGCGCTACAGTGGCCGCGGCAATTTACGTTGGGGCAGGCTACGGTTGGTTAAGTTACGTTAGCTTGGGATAGGCCTGGATGGATATGACTTTCGTGCTGTACACTGCCATTCTATGGACTTCTGCGCCCTGCTGTCCTTTAGTAAGCTCAGCTCGACTCTGTGGTGGACTGCAATTGAGGTCTCGGCACGTTAGTTAGTGTGCTACGCCACGTTTGGTTATTTTACGTCTGGTGAGGTTAGGAGAGGATAGTCTAGTCATCTGCGCTATACACCGCTATCCTGCATCATCTGCGCTCTACTGCGTTCTAGTGTTCTCTGAATGGCTCTGGAAAGGCCAGCAATTGTGTTCTTGGTTTGTTCTGATGAGTCAGGTTACATTCGTCTAGCTTGGGTCACGTAAAGTTTGGTCAGGATAGCTTTAAGTTTTGCGCTGTACATTGCTCTTTGGTAGATTTCTCCGTCCTATTGTGCTCTAGTACGTCCTGCTTGGCTCTGGGGAGGGCAGCAATAGCGGTCTCGGCACGATAGGCTGTGTTATGACATGCTTGGTTATGTTGTGAGTGTTTGGTGTATGTCTGGGTAACTCTGTCTTTTCCGATATGCACTGCGATCCTATGGATCTCTGCGTCGTACTCTCGACCAATGTGCCCTTCCTGGGTATGGGGAGGCCAGAAGTATTGATCGCCGTTCGCTTGGTTGCATCAGACTACGTTTGGTTATGTTCTGTTGGTCTGGGTTTGGCTTGGGTATCGTTGACTTTTTAGATATACACATCGATTATATGGATTTCTGCGTTCTACTCTCCACTAACGAGGTTCGATTGAGCCTGCGTAGGCCAGTAGTAGTGGTCGCAGCACGTTAGGCTCTGCTAGGGTACGTTTGGTTACTTTACGGTTGGTCAGGTTAGGAGAGGGTAGCTTTGAGTTCAATGGCATAGTCCCCTACTAGGTGGATTTCTGCTCCCTACAGTGCATTAACATCTTCAGCTTTACTCTAGGAAGGCCAGCAATAGTGGTCTCCGCACGTTATGTTGAGACAGGATACGTTCGGTTAGGCTGGGCTAGGCAATGTTTGGTCAGGATGGATTAAACCTTTGAGCTGTACACTGCTATTCCTGGATTCCTGCGCTCTACAGTGCTCTAATATGTAGTGCTTGGGTCCGGCGTGGGCAGCAATAGCGGCTGCGGCACCTTAGGTTGAGTTAGGTTACGTTCGGTTATGTTACCATCGGTTGGCTAGGAGAGGATGGCATTCACTGTAGCGCTATGGTCTGCTATTAGGTGGATTCCTGCGCCATAGAGTTCTCTAATGCCTTCAACTTGGCTCTGGGGAGGCCAGCAATCGTGGCCTCTGCATTGCTTCACGTTACATTCGGTTAGGTTGGGCGAGGCTAAGTTTGGACAGGATAGATTTAACTTTTGTGCTGTACACTGCTATTCGGAGGATTCCTGCGGTTTGCCGTGCACTAGTGTGCCCAGCTTGTGTCAGGGGAGGGCAACAATGGCGGTCTCGGCAAGTTAGTTTGTGTAATGCTACTTCTGGTTACGCTGCGGTTGGTTATGTTAGGAGTGGATAGTACTGGCTTTAGTGCTATAGTCTGCTATTATTAGAACTCCTGCTCTATAGAGTGCTCTAATATTTTCACCACGGCTCTGGGATGCCCAGCAATGGTGGCCCCTGCACGGTACATTGTGTCAGGTTACGTTCGGTAAGGTTGGATCGGACAAAGTTTGGTCAGGTCTGCTTTAACTTTAGAGCTATACACTGCTTTTCGGTGGATTTCTGCGCTCTGCTGTGCTCTAGTATCTCCTGCTTTGCTCTGGGGATGGCAGCTATAGAGATCTCGGCTCGGTGTGTTGGGTCATTTTCCGTTCGGTTAGGTTGTGACAGAAAAAGTTCGGTTAGGGTAGCTTTAACTATTGTCTTATAGAGGGATGTTCGGTCTATTTCTTAGCTCCACTGAACTCCAGTACTTCCTGCTTGGCCCTGGAGAGGGCAGAAATAGCGGTCTCGGCACGTTAGTTTCAGCTACGCTACGCTTCCGTATGATCTGTTTGTTTGGGTAGCTATGGCTTTGCTGATATGCACTGCGATTCTATGGATATCTGCGTCCTGATCTACACAAGTGTGTCCTCCTTGGCTCTTGGGAGGCAGCAATAATGGTCGCGGCACGTTAGGTTGAGTTATGTTCCGCTTGATTATGTTACAATTGGTTAGGTTAGGATATGATAACTTTGGCTTTAGCCGTATTGACTGCTATTAGGTAGCTTTCTGTCCTCTACAGTGCTCTAATATTTTCAGCTTCGCTTTGGGAAATCCAGAAATAGAGGCCTCGGCACTTTATGTAGGGACATGTTCTGCTCGGTTTGGTAGGGTTAGGCAAAGTGTGGTCAGAGTAACTCTATCGTATTCGCAGTATACTGCTATTCGAAGAGTTTCTGCGCTGTACTGTGCTCTAGTATGTCCTGCTTGGCTTTGGGGAGGGCAGGAGTAGCTGTCTCGGCTCGTTGGTATGAGGTAGGATATGTTTGGTTGTGTTCTGTTGGTTTCGGTTAGGTTCGTGTAGCTTTGACCTTTCTGATACGCACTGCGATTATACAGATTTCTGCTCCCTACTCCCCACTAACGTGCTGTGCTTGTCTCTGGGGAGCCCAGCAATAGTGCTCGCGGCAGGTCAAGTTTAGTTAGGTTACGTTTGGTTGTGTTAGGATTGGTCAGTTTATGAGACGATAACTTTGACTCTAGTGACATAGTCTACTACTAGGTGGATTTCTGCGCCCTAGTGTGCTCAAATATTTTCAGCTTCGCTCTGGGAAGTCCAGAAATTGTTGTCTGGGTACGTTATGTTTAGTCAGGTTACGTTCGGACGCGTTGGGTTAGGCAATGATTGATTAGGATAGGTATAACTTTTGTGGTATACACTGCTATTCGGTGAATTTCTGCGCTCTACTGTGCTCTAGTATGACCTGCCTGGCACTGAGGATGGCAGCAATAGCGGTTTCGGCACGATAGTTTGAGTTAGGCTATGTTTGCCTATGTTCTGTTAGTTTGGGTTTGATTTGGGTATCTATGACTCTTCTGATACAGACTCCGATTATGCGTACTTCTGCATTCTACTCTCCACTGGTGTGTTCCGCTTGCCTCTTGGGAGCACAGCAACAGTGGCCGCAGCACTTTCGGTTGAGACACGTTACCGTTGGATGTGTCACGATTAGTTAGGATAGGAGGGGACAGCTTTGACTTTAGAGCTATGTTCTGCTATTAGGTGGGTTTCTGCGCCCTACATAGCTCTAGTATTTTCAGCTTCGCTCTGGGAAGGACAGCAATAGTGGTCTCTACACGTCACGTTGTGCCACGTTACATTCGGCTATGTTGGGTTAGGCTAAGTTTGGCTGGGCTTGCTTCGACTTTTGTGCTGTACACTGCTGTTCGGTGGATTTCTGCGCTCTGCTGTGCTCTAGTATGTCCGGCTTGCCTCTGGGGGGGGGGGGGGGGGGGAGACAGCAGTAGCTTTTTCGGCCCGTTAGGTTGAGTTAGAATACATTTGGCTATGTTACGGTTCGTTAGGCTACGATTGCTTCGGTTAGGAAGGATAGCTTTGACTTTAGCGCTATAGTCTTCTATCAGTTGGATCTCTGCGCCCTACAGTGCTCTAATGTTTTCAGCTTGGCTCTAGGACGGACAGCAACAGAGGTCTCAGCACGTTATGTTGACTCCGGATACGACCGGATATGATGGGTAAGGCTAAGTTTGGTTAGGTTCGCTGCACCTTCTGTGATATACTCTGCTATTCGGTGAATTTGAGCTATCTACTGTGCTCTAGCATGTCCTGCTCCGCTCTGGGGAAGGCAGCAATAGCGTTCTCGTCACGTTAGGTAGAGTTAGGCTATTTTTGGATATGTTACGTTGGTTAGTGTTAGGTTTGGGTAGCTTTGACTTTTCATATATACACTGCGATTCTACTGATTTCTGCGCTCTACTCTCCAGTAATGTGCTCTGCATGGCTATGGGGAGGCTAGCAATAGTGGTCCCGGAACGTTTGATTGAGTTATGTCACGATTGGTTACGTTAGGAGAGGAGAGCTTCGCCTTTAGTGATATAGCCTGCTATTAGGTGGATTTCTGCGCCCTACAGAGCTCTAGCATGTTCAGCTTGGCTCTGGGAAGCCAGCAAGATTGGTCTCGGCACGAAATGTTCAGTCAGGTTACGATCGGTTAGGTTGGACTAGGATATGTTTTGTAATGTGGCTTCAACTATTTTGCTGTACCCTGCTATTCGGCGGACTTCTGTGCTCTACTGTGCACTAGTATTTCCTGCTTTCCTCTGGGTAGGGCAGCAGTAGGGGCCTCTGCACGTTAGGTTGTATTAGGCTATGTATGGATATTCTGTGTTGGTTTTGATTCGGCGTTGGCTGCTATGAATTTTCCGATAGACACTGCGATCTTATGGATTTCTGCGTTCTACTCTCCACTAATGTGTTTTGCTTGGCTCTGTGGAGACCAGTATTAGCGGTCTCGGAAGGATAGGTTGAATCATGTTACGTTCGGCTATGCTACGTTTGGTTTTGTTAGAAGAGGATAGCGTTGGCTTTAGTGCTGTGTTCTGCTCATAGGTGGATTTCTGCCCCCTACAGTGCTCTAATATTTTCAACTTTGATCTAGGACGGCCAGAAATAGTGGCCCCGGGACGTTATGATTAGTTATGTTACGGTCGGTTAAGTTGGGTGAGGCTATGTTTGGTTACGTTTGCTCTACCTTTTGAGCTGCACATTGCTCTCCGTTTAATTTTTGCGATCTACTGTGCTCTAGTATGTCCTGCTTGGCTCTGTGAAGGCCACTAATGGCGGCCTCGGCACGTTATGTTGAGTCAGGTTGCGTTCGGTTAAGTTAGGTTAGGATACGTTTGGTTAGGACAGCTTTAACTTTTGTGCTGTACACTTCTGTTCGGTGGGTTTCTGCGGTCTGCTGTGCTCTAGTATATTCTGCCTGGTTCTGGGGAGGCCAGCAAAAGAGGTCTCGGAAAGTTAGTTTGAGCTATTTCACATTTGGTTGTGTTTCGTGTGGTGAGGTTGGGATAGGATAGTCCAGACATCTGCGCTATACCTAATTTCCTCGGATTTCTGGGCCCTACTGCGTTCTAGCACTTTGAGCTTGGCTCTGGGGAGGTCAGCAATGGTGGTCTCGGCGAGTTAGGCTTAGTTACTCTACGTTTGCTTTCGACAACTTTGGTTACGTTAGGATTTCTTAGCTTAGACTTTTGTGCCATTTACCGCTCTGCATGGACTTCTCCGCTCTACTGCGCTCACATTTGCTGCACGGATCTCGGGCGGCCAGCAGTTGCGGCGTCGGCACGTTAGGTTGTGTTATGCTACGTTTCATTAGCATTAGCTGGGTCGAGTTAGGCTTAGTTACTCTACGTTTGCTTTCGACAACTTTGGTTACGTTAGGATTGCTTAGCTTAGACTTTTGTGCCATTTACCGCTCTGCATGGACTTCTCCGCTCTACTGCGCTCACATTTGCTGCACGGATCTCGGGCGGCCAGCAGTTGCGGCGTCGGCACGTTAGGTTGTGTTATGCTACGTTTCATTAGTATTAGCTGGGTTATGTTTGGTAAGGGTAGCTTTGACTTTCGTGTTGTACACTGACGTTCGGTGGATTACTGCGCCCCACTGTGCTACACTTCAGTCTGCTTCCCTCTGGGAGGCCAGCAATAGTGGTCTCGCCATGTTAGGTTGAGCAAGGCTACTTTTGGGTTTGACAGGTTTGGTTGGGTTAGGATGGGCTACTTTCACCTTCGTGCTTCGCACAGCTTTTAGGCGGATTTCAGTGGCCTACTTTGCTCTGCGGAGGTCAGTAGCAGTGGCCGCAGCACGCCGTGTTGAGAAATGGGACTTTCGGCTAGGTTAGGTTAGGTCAGGTTAGGCTAGGTCATCTTCGACCCTCGTGTTATTCACTGCAATGCGGTGGGCTTCTGCGCACCGCTGTGCACTAGTATATTCTGCTTGTTTTCACGGATGCCAACAATAGTGTTCTCGGCGCGTTAGGTTGTGTCTGGCTACGTTTCGTTAGATTAAGTTAGGGTGGTTAGTACAGGACGTCAACGGATTTTGTGCTATACATTGCAACGCGGTGGATTTCAGCACTCTGTTGTGCTGTAGTATATTCTGCTTGTCTCTGTCCAGGCCTGCGATAGTGGTTTCGACGTGATAGGTCGAATTACTTTACGTTCGGGTATGTTCCGTTTGGTGATGTTAGGATATGATAGTTCTGGCATTTTTGCTATACACTGCATTACGCGGATTTCTGCGCTCCACTGTGTTCTAGTATTTTCTGCCCGACTCTGTGGAGGCGAGCAATAGTGTTTGCGGCACGTTACACTTAGTCGCATTATGTCCGGTTAGGTCAGGTTTGGCTGTGTTTGGTTAGGATTGCTTTGTCTTTCGCGCTGCACACTGCTATTCGGTGGGTTCCTGCGCTCTACAATCCTGCACTATACTCTGCTTGACTCTGGGGAGGCGAGCTATCGTGGCGGCGGCACTTTAAGGTGGGGTAGGCTACGTTTGGTTAGGTTATGTTAGCTGGGGTTTGGCACGGATGGGTATAACTCTTGTGCTGTACACTGCGATCCTATGAACCGCTGCGCCCTGCTGTCCTCTAGTAAGTCATGCTCTACTATGTGGGGGCCAGTAATGGTGGTGTCGGCACTTTAGGTTGAATTATGTTACGTCTCGATAGTGTAGGTTCGGAAGGCATGGTTGGGATTTATTTGACTTTTGAGCCATACGCTGCTATTCGGTGGATTTCTGCGCTCTTCATTTCCCTACTATATTCTGCCCGCCTACGGAGAGGCGAGCAATAGTGGTTGGGGCACGATAACTTGAGTTAGGTTGTGTTCTGTTAGGTTAGGCTAGGTTAAGTTTGGTTACTGTCGCTCTGACTTTCGTGCTGTACACATTTATTCGGTGTACTTCTGCGATCGACTGTGCTCTACTACATTCTGCTAGGTTCTGGGTAGGCCAGGAGCAGTGGTCGCGGCACGTTGCATTGGGCTATGCTACGCTTGATTTGGCTAGGTTAGGTCAGGTTATGATAGGATATCCTCGACTCTTGCCCCATTCATAGCAATGCGGTTGATTTCTGCCCACTACTGTGCTCTAGTACATCCTGCTTTCCTCTGTGGAGGCCAGCTATGGTGGTCTCGCCATGTTAGGATATGCTGGGCAACATTTGAGTATGCTACGTTTGGATAGGCAAGGATGGTCTACTCTGTCTTTTGTGCTTTGCACTGCATTTCGGCGGATTCCTGTTATCTAGAGTGTTCTACTACATTCTGCTTTTCTGTGTGGAGGACAGGAGCAGCGGCGGCCGGACGTCATGCAGGGATATGCTGTGTTTGTTTACGATAGATTATGTCTGGTTATGTTAGGGTATCTAAGGCCGTTGTGCCACTCACTGCAGTACGCTGGATTTCTTCGCTCTAATGTGCATGAGTACATTCTGCTTGTCTTTTCCGAGGCCAAAAATAGTGGTCACCTAATGATAGGTTGTGTTGGACTACGTTTAGGTAAGTCACGATTGGCTTGGTTAGGACAGGCTACTCTGCCCTCTGTGAAATTTACTGATATTCGGTGAATTTCTGGGCCCTAATGCGCTCTAATATGCTCTGCTTGGCTCTGGGAAGCCAGCAATATTGGTTTCGTCACGTTATGTTGAGTCACTCTACGTTTCAGTAGGTTAGGTGAGACCAAGTTCTGTCGGAATATGTTTGACTTTTATGCTTTACACTGCAATCCGGTGGATTTTTGCAGTATACTGTACTCTAGTATTTTCTGCTTGGCTCTGGGGAGACAAGCAGTAGAAGTCTTGGCAGGTTAGGTTGAGGTTTTCTATGTCCGGGTGTGTTACGTTTTGTGAGGTAAGGATATGATATTTCAAACGTTTGCGCTATACACAGCTATTCGGAGGATTTCTGCACACGACCGTGCTCTACTGTATTCTGCTTGGCACTGGGGAGGCCAGCAATAGTCGCAGCACGTTACGTTGTGTTAGGCTACGTTTGATTACGTTATGTTAGGCAATGTTTGGTCAGGATGGCTTCGACTTACTTGCTTTACGCCATTATCCGGGGGGATCATGTGATCTGCGGTGCCCTACTGTATTCTGCTTGGCTCTGTGGAGTTCGGAGGCAGTGGTCGCGGCACTCTCTGTTGATTTACGCCACGTATGGTTATGTGAGGTTAGGTCCAGTTATATTTGGATATCTTCGACCTTTGTGCTGTTCACTTCAATGCGGAGTATTCCTGCGAACTACTGTGCTCTAGTACACTCTACTTGTCTCTGTGGAGGTCAGCAATAGTGTTCTCGTCATGTTAGGTTGATTTTGGCTTCATTTGGATAAGTTACGTTTGGATAGGTTTGGATAGGCTACTTTGACTTTTGTGCTATACACCGCTATGCGGTGAGTTTCTGCGCTCTTGTGTGCTATAATATTCTCCGCTTGCGGCTGCGATGGCCAGTAACAGTGGTCTCAGCGCGTTAGGTTGAGTAAGGTTACGTAACGTTAGGTTAGGTTAGGAAGGCTCGGTTATGTTTTGTTTGACTTTTGTGCAATAAACAGCTATTTGGTGGATTCAGAGCCCTACATTGCTGCAACACTATCTGCTCTGCTCTGGCCTGGCGAGCCATTGTGGTCGTGGCGTGTCAAGTTGCGTTAGGCTACGTTCGACTTGTTTGGGTTAGGCCATGTTTTGCAGCATAGATGTAACTTTTGTGCTGTCACTGCTACTCGGTGGATTTCCCCGCTCTACTGTGCTCTAGTATCCCATGCTCGGCTCTGGGGAGGCCAGAAATGGCGGTCATGGCATGTCAGTATTAGTTAATACACGCTCGGTTATGTCACGAATCTCTAGGTTAGGAAATGAGGCTACGCCTTTAGTGCAATGGTTTGCTATTAGGTGGATTTCAGCGCTCTACAGTTCTCCAATATTTTCAGCTTGGCTCTGGCAAGGTCACAAATAATATCCTCGGCACGTTACGGTGAGTCAGGTTACGTTCCGTTAGGATGGTTCAGGCTATGTTTGGTCAGGATAGCTTTAACTTTTGTGCTACACACGGCCATTCCTTGGATTTCTGCGCTCTACTGTGCTCTAGTATGTCCTTCCCCGGTCTGGGGAGGGCAGCAATAGCGGTCTCGGCAAGTTAGGTTGAGTTATACTATGCTTGGTTATATTCTGTTTGCTTGGGTTAGGTATGGGTAACTCAGACTTTTCCAATGTAGACTGCGATTCTAGGGATTTCTGCGTTCGACTCCCCACTAATGTATTCTGCTTGGCTCTGCGGAAGCCAGCAATGTTGTTCGCGTCACGGTAGTTTGAGTAGGGTTACGTTTGGTTATGTTACGGTTGGTTACGTTAGGAGAGGGTGGCTTTGACTTTAGTGCTATAGTCTGCTGTTAGGTGGACTTTTGCGCCCTACGGTGCTCCAATGCTTTCATTTTGGCTCTTGCAAGGCTAGCAAGTGTAGTCTCGGTACGTTACGATGAGTCAGGCTACGTTCGAATAGGTTGGTTTAGGTTACGTTTGGTAAGGGTAGCTTTAACTTATGTGCTGTTACTGCTATTCGGAGGATTTCAGCGCCCCACTGCGCTCTCGTATGTCCTGCTTGGCTCCGGACAGGGCAACAATAGTGATTCGGGCACGTTATTGTGTCAGGCTATATTTGGTTGTGTTCTGATGGTTTGGGTTTGGCTTGGGTAGCATAAACTTTTCTGATATACACACAGATTATATTGATTTTTGCGCTCTACTCTCCAGTAACCTGTTCCGTTAGGCTCTGGGTGGGCCAGCAATGCTGGTCGCGGCTCATTAGGTTGAGATAGGATACGTTTGGTTGTATTACGGTTGGTTGGGTTGCGGCAGGGTAGCCCTGGCTTTAGTGCCATGGTCTGCTATAAGGTGGATTTCTGCTCCCTATAGCGCCTTAATATTTTCAGGTTGGCTCTGGGTATGGTAACAATAGCGGTGTCGGCACGTTAGCTGGAGATAATCTACGATCGATTACGTCTTGTTGGCTTGGATTAGGCTTGGGTAGCGTTGACGTTACTGATATACACATGGATTAAATGGATTCCTGCGTTCTGCTTTCCACTAATGTGTTGCGCTTGACTCTGTGTTGGTCAGCAGTAGTGGTCGTGGCACGAATCGTTGAGTTTGGTTTCGAATACGTTTGGTTGTGTTACGTTTGGTTAGGTTGCGAGAGAATAGCTTTGAATTTAGTGCCGCTGTCTGCTACTAGGTGAACTTCTGCTAAGTAGAGGGCTTTGTTGTTTTCAGCTTGGCTAGGGGTAGGGCAGCAAGTGTGGTCTCGGCACGATATGATGAGTCTGGCTACGTTCGTTTAGGTTGGATTACGCAACGTTCGGTGAGGGAAGCTTTAACTTTTGTGCTGTAAACTGCTATTCGGTGGATTTCTGCGCTCAACTGCTCTCTTGTATGCCCTGCCTGGCGCTCGGGAGGCCAGAAATAGTGGTCGCGGCACGTCAGTGTGAGTTAGGATAGGATAGATATGACTTTCGTAGTACATACTGATATTCGGTGGATTCCTACGCCCTACTGCACTCTACTGTATTCTGCTTGGCCGCGGGGAGTCCAGAAATAGCGGTAGCGTCACGATATATTGAGTTATGTTATGCTTGTTTAGGTTCTGTTGGTTTGGGTTAGGCATGAGTTTCCTACACTTTTCCGATATGCACTGCGATGCTATGGACTTCTGGGTTCTACTATCCTCTGACACGTTCTTCTTAGATCCGGGGGTGTCAGCAATCGTGGTCACGGCATGTTAGTTTGCGTTATGTTACGTTTGACATTATCACGATTTGCTATGTTAGCAGGTGATAGCTTCGACTTTTGCGTTATACACTGCCATTCGGTGTACTTCTGCGCTCTACTGTGCTCTCATTCGTTCTGCTTGGCTCTGTGGATGTTAGCAACAATGGTCTCGGCACGTTAGGCTGAGTTATGCTTCGATTGGCTCGGTTAGGGTTTGTCTGGTTAGGTTATGATATATCTGAAGTTTGTGCTTTGCGCTTCAGTGCGGCTGACTTCTGCGCTCTGCTCTCATACAGTATGTTCTGCCTTGCATTGGGGAGGTGAGCAATAGTGGTCTAGGCACGTTAGGTTGTGTTAGGTTACGTTTGGTTGTGTTATATCCTGTTAAGTTAGGATAGTGTAGCTATGACTTTTGCGCTGTACACTTCTATTCGCTGGATTTCTGCGCTCCACTGTGATCTGATATTCCCTGCTTTGCTATGGGAATTCGAGAAATAATGTCCGCGGCCCGTTAGGTTATGTTATGTTACGTTTGGTTAGGCTAGGTTTGTTTGTGTTAGGCTAGGATGTCTTTGACTTTCGTGCTATGTACTGCCGTTCTATGGACCACTGCGCTCTACACTCCTCTAATCTCTCCTGCATGGCGATGGGGAGGCCAGAAACAGTGGGCTAGGCACGCCAGGTTGGGTTTGGTTACGGCTATGATAGGTTACGACGGGTTTGGTTAGGATATCTTTTACATTTCTGCTTGACGCTTTAGTGCGGCGGATTTCTGAGATCTACTGTGCTCTAGTAAGTTCTGTTTTGCTCTGGTGAAGTCAGAAATAGTGGCCTACGCGCGATAGGTGGAGTTAGGTTACGTTCTGTTTTGTTTTGTCTTGTTTGGTTATGTTAGCTTTGACTTGCGTGCTATAGACTGCTGTTCGGAGGATTTCAGCGTTATACTCTGACCTCCTATACTCCGCTATCAGTCGTGGCACGTAAGCTTTAGTTATGTTACGTGTGCTTATGTTACGCTTGGTTGTGTTTGGACAGGGTAGTTTTGACTTTTGTGTCGCACGATGCTTTTCGGTGGACTTCTGCGCTCTACTGTGCTCTAATGGGCTCTGCTTGCGCGGGTAGGCCATCAATAGTGGCCTCGGCGCGTTTGGTTGATCTTAGGTGCGTTTGGTTATGTCATGTTTGATTAGGTTAGGAAAGGATAGCCTTGAGTTTCGTGCTGTTCACTGCTAATCGGTGGATTTTTGCGCTCTGCTGCGATCTAATACTCCCTGCTTTGATCTAGGAATGCTTGACATAGTGGCCGTGGAGCGATAGGTTGTCATGTTACGCTTGGTTATGTTATGTTCGTTTGGGGTAGGTTAGTAAATCTTTGTCTATAGTGCTGTACACTGCCATTCTATGGGCCTCGGCGGTCTACTCTCCACTAATGTGCCCTGCTTGGTGGAGCGGAGGCCAGCAATTGTGGGCTAGGCACGTTTGGTTGGGATTTCTTACGTTGGATTAGGTTTGGCTATGTCACGTTAGGTTAGGATACCTCTTACATTTCTCTGTACACTGCTATTCGGTTGATTTTTGCGGTCTACCGTGATCCAATATCTGCTGCTTTGATCCAGTTAGCTTGTGTTACGTTACGTCCGCTTATGTTACGTTTTGATATGTGAGGACGGGGTTGCTGTGACTTTTGCGCTGTATGTCAGTCGACGTCTGTGAAATGCTTTCCTCTACTTGCACCTGCTTGTCCCAGGGGGCCAGCAATGGTGGTCGGGGCACGTTTGGTTCTGTTAGGCTTCGTTTGGTATGGTAATGTTAGGCTATGTTTGGACAGAATGGTTTTGATCTTCATGCCGTACACTGCTATTTGTTCGACACTTGCGCTCTTCTGTGCTCTAGTATATTCTGCTTGTCTACGGGGAGGCCAGCAGCATTCATCTCTGCACGTCAGTCTGAGTTATGTTGCGTTCTGTTATGTTATGTTTGGCAACGTTAGGGCGGGATAGCTTAGAATTTTGTGCAGTATAAGGCTATTCGGTGGATTTCGGCGCACTGAATTGCTCCCCTATACACTGCTCGACCCTCGGAAGGCCAGAAATGGCGGCCGCCACTCGTTAGGTTAAGTCAGATTAAGTTTGGTTAGACCAGCTTACGCTACTTAAGTCACGATTGGTTTCACCTTTGTGCTTCACACAGCTGCTCTATGGCCATCTGCGCTCTCCTGTGCGCTATTACATTCTGCTTGTCTCTGCTGACGCCAGGAAAAGAGATCTCGGCTTGTTAGCTTGAATGACATTACGCTTGATTAGGTTTGATGTGGGTGGTTTGATTTGGTTAGCTTTGTCTTGTGTGCTGTACGCTGTTGTTCGGGCGATTTCATAGTTATACAATGCTCCGCTGTACTCTGCTTAGCTCTCGCGAGACCAGCAATAGCGGCCGTGGCTCGCAGGTTTGGGTTACGTTACGTCTGCATATGGTACGCTTGGTAAAGTTTGGACTGGGTAGTTTTGACTTTTGTGCTATACACTGCTATTCGGCGGATTTCAGCGCTCTACTGTTCGAGAATATATTCTTCTTTGTCCTCGTGTGTTCAGCAATAGTGGTCGCGACACGTTATGATGAGCTCTGCTTCGTTTGATTAGGTTACGTTTGTTTGTGCTGGGTCTATATAACATCGACTTTTCTGCTATACATTGCGATTCTATGGATTTTTGCGCTCCAACCCATATAATATGTTCTGCTTGGGCCTACGGAGGCCAGCAAAAGTGGTCACGTCACATTAGGTTGACTTGCGTTACGTTTGATAACGATACGACTGGTTATGTTTTGAGAGGATTGTTTTGGCATTTGTGCTATACACTGCTATTTTGTCGATTTCTGCTCTCTACTGTGCCTAGTATATTCTGCTTGGCTCCGGGGATGTCAGGAACTACGGTATCGGCACGCTTGGTTGAGCTATGTTACGTCCGGGTATGTTACGTTTGGCTTGGTTGGGCAAGGGTAGCTTTGACTTTCGTGCTCTACACAGCCATTCGGTGGATTTCTTCGCCCTACTCTGGTCTTGTATGCTCTGCTCGGTTCTGGGGACGCCAGCAGTAGTGTTCGCGGCAAGTTATGTTTTGTTATGTTTCGTTTGGTTATGTTAGGTTAGGCTGAGTTTGTTTAGGATGACTTTGACTTCCGTGTTACACAATGCTATTCGGTGGATCTCTGCACTCTGCTTTGCTGTAACATGTTCTGCATGTCTCCACGGTGATCAGGAACAGAGGTGTCGGCGGGTTAGGTTTATTTATTCTACGTTCTGCTGTGTTTGGTTAGGTCTGGTTAGGTATGGATATCTTTGACTCTTGTGCTATACGTTGTTACTTGGTGGCTTTCTGCGCTTTACTTGGCTTTCCTATACTCCGGTCGACTAAGTGGAGGACAGCAATAGTGGCCGTGGCACTGTAGGTTTTGATAGGATACGCTTGGTAGTGTTTCGATTAGCTAGGGTAGGAATGGATAGCCGTGACTTTTTGCTGTATACCTCTATTCGGTGGATCTCTAGGCTCTACATTGCTCTGCCATACTCGGCTCGAAACTCTGGAGGCCAGTAATCATGGACTCGGCACGTTATGATGTGTTAGGCTGCGTTTGCTTAGGTTATACTTGTTTGGGTGTTGTATGGATTGCATTGACTTTCGTGGTGCAAATTGTTGTTCGGTAGGATTCTGCGCTCCACTGTGATCCAGTGTGTTCTGTTTGGCCCTGGGGAGGCCAGCAATAGTGGTTGTGGCACGTTTGGTATGGTATTCTTACGCTTGGTTATGTATGGATAGTATTGGTTTCGTCAGAATGGCATTGACTTGTGTGGTATACACTGCAATGAGGCGGATTTCTGCACTCAACTGTGCTCTACTATACACTGCTCGACTCTGGGTGACCAGCAATAGCGGTCGTGGCAGGATAGCTTGAGTTAGATTACGCTATGTAAGTTTATGGTAGGCTGCGTTTGGTCAGGATGTCTTTGACATTTGCGTTAGACACTGCTATTCGGTGGATTTCAGCGCTCTACTGTGCTCTAACATGAACTGCTTGGCTCTGGGAAGGCCAGCAATAGAGATCTCGTCCCTTTAGGTTTAGTTATTTTACGTTTGGTTAGGTTAGGTTTGGTCAGGTTAGGTTAAGGTATATTTGACTTTTGTGCTACACACTTCCATTTGGTGGCATTCTGTGCTCTATCCTGCTCAAGTAAACACTGCTTTGCTCTGGGGTTGCCAGAAATAGCTGTCTCGGCACGTAAGGTTAGGTATGGCAGCGTTTGGTTATATTGGGTTTGGATATGTTAGGATATGATAGCTTTGACTTTAGTGCTACACATTGCTTTTCCTTGTATTTCGACGGACTACGTTGGTCTACAATACTCTGTTCGGCTCTGGGGCGGCCACTAATAGTGGTCTCAGCCCGTTAGTTTTAGCTGGGCCTCGTTTGGCTACGTTAAGTTAGCTTGCGTTAGGTTTGGATAGATTTGACTTTCGTGGTATAGACTGTTGTTCTGCGGATATCCGTGCACTACTGTGATCTGGTATGCTTTACTTCGTTTTCGGGCGGCCTGGAATAGTGGTCCCGGCATGTTAGGTTATGATAGATAACGTTCGGCTATGCTACGCTTGGTAATGTTAGGAGAGGGTACCTTAAGCCTTTATACTAAACACCGTTATTCGGAGGATTCCTGCGATCCACTATGCTCTAGCATATTCTGCTTGGCTCTGGGGACGCATGAAACAGTGGCGTCTGCGCTTTAGGTTGAGATAAGCAATGTTCGGTTAGGTTACGTTTGGCTATGTTGGGATAGGGTCTCTTCTACTTTTGTGCTATGCACTGCGTTTCTATGGACCCCTGCGCTCTACTCTCCTCTAATATGTTCTGCTTGGCTCTGAGGAAGGCAGCAATGGAAGTCTCGGCACGTTTGGTTAGGTAGCATAGAACGGCTTTGACTTCTGCGCTATACACAGCAATGCGGTGTACGTCTGAGATTTACTTTCCTCTAATATGCTGCGCTTGCCGCTGTGGATGCCAGCAATGGTGGTCTCGACACGTTACGCTGGGATAGGCTTCGCTTAGCTGGGTTAGGCTATGTCAAGTTAGGTTGGGTTGTGTCTGACTTTTGTGCTTTGCACTCCAGTGCGGCCGATTTGACAAGCCTGCTCGTGCCGAGATAACTATTGCTGCCTCCCCCATGGCCAAGCACAACATACTGGAGGAGAGTATCGCGCTGGTATCCATATAATCGCAGTGCACAGCATAATAGTCGAAGCTACCCTATCCTAACGTATCTGAACGTAACATAGCCGAACGTATCTTAACTCAATCTATCGTTCCAAGAAAGTTATTGCCTGCCCCCGCCCCCAGAGCCATGCAGAACATGTTAGAGCACAGTAGATCGCAGAAGTCCACCGAGCAGCAGTGTATAGCATAATAGTCAATGGTATCACATCCTAACCTGGCAAACCGTAACATAACGATACGTAACCTAACACAGCTTAACGTGCCGCGACAACTATTGCTGGCGTCCCCAGAACCACACAGAGCATATGAGACCAAATTAGAGCGTAGGAGTCGACCGAATGGCAACGTACAGCACAAAAGTCAAAGTTATCGTAACCTAACGAAACCAAACATAATATATCCAAACGTAACATAGCTCATGCTAGCGTGCATAGACCATAGTTGCTGACATCGCCAGAGCCAAGCACAATACACTAGAGCACAGTAGAGCGCAGAATTCCTCCGCATTGACGTTTAAGGCAGAAAACTGGAAGAGATGCTAACATAACCAGACATTTCCAAACCTCACCAAACTTAACTAATCGGATCATTGCTTGCCTAGCCAACTATTGCTGGACTCCCAATTTCAAAGCGTGGCGAATTAGGGGAGAGCAGAGCTAACTGGTCCATAAAATGGCAGTGTATAGGGAGAAAGTCGAAGGTATCCTAACCTAACCCAAACAATCCTAACCTAACCAAACGTAGACTAACTCAACCGAACGAGACGCGGCCACAATTGCTGGAGTTACCAGAGCAAAGGAGGGAATATTACACAACAGTAGATCGCAGAAATCAACAGGCCTGCAGTGTACAACACAAAAGTCAATGCTATCCTAGCCTAACCTGACAAAGCATAACACAGCCAAACGTACCCTAACTCAAACTAATGTGCCTGTACCACTGTTGCTGGCTTGCACAGAGCAAAGCTGAATATACTAGAGCACAGGAGGGCGCATAAATCCGCCGGACTGAAATGCAAAGCGCAAATATCAAGGATACCCGAGCCTAACCTGAAAACAGAAATGAACCAAACGCAGCAAAACTCACATTAACTTGCCGATTTAACCAATGCTAGCAGCAGCAGCGCCACGCAGAGCATATTAGAGCACAGTCGATCGCAGAAGTCGACAGAGTAGCAGTGTACAGCACAAAAGGCAAAGCTGTCCTCTCCCAACCTAACAAAACTTAGCGTAACCTAACGTAACCTAACTCAGCCTATCGTGACGTGACCCGTATTGCGGCCCTCCCAAGAACTAAGCAGAACACATTAGAAGAGAGTAGGGTGCAGCAATCCTTAAAATCGCAGTGTAATGCAAAACAGCCCAAGGTACCCTGTCCTAACCTTACCAAACGTAACATAAACGAACGTAATCTAGCTCTGCATAACGTGCCGGGGTCACCATTGCTCGCCTCACTAGAGCCAGGCAGAGTGTATGAGGGCACAGTAGAGCGCAGAAATCAGCCGCATTGTAGTGTATAGGTCAAAAGTCGAAGACATCCTAGCATAACCTGATCCAACCTAACTTAAGCTAACGTAACCTAACTCAGCCTAACGTGCCAATGACGCCATTACTCGGCTCCCCAGGGACGACATGAATGTACGAGAGCACGATAGGGCGCAGAAATCCATCGCATTGCAGTGTACAGCTCAAAAGACGAAGATCACCTGTCCTAACCTAACCAAACGCAACGTAGTCAAGCGTAACATAACACAACCTAACACGCTGAGACCGCAATTGTTGGCCTCGCCAGAGACACGCAGTACATATTGGAGCATGGTAGAAGGCATAAAACCAGCGAATAGCCGTGTACAGTACAAAAGACAGAGCTATACTCTCCTAAACCATCCACCGTCACATAACCGAACGTAACATAACCAAACCCAACGTGCCGAGACCACGGTTGCTGACCACCCCAGGGCCAAGCAGAAACAGTAGAGCACAGTAGAGCGCATAAGTCCACCGAATAAAGGTGCATAGCACAAAAGTCTAAGTTAGTCTATCCTAACGTAACAAGTCGTAACGTAACCAAATGTAACGTAATTGTACGCCACGTGCTGCGACCACCATTGCTGGCCTCGTCGGAGCAGAGCAGAAGGTATTGGAGGTGAGTAGGGCGCAGAAATATATAGAATGGCAGTGTATAGCAGAAAAGTCAAAGCTATCCATACCTAACCCAAGCTAACGCAACCTAAGCTAACATAGCCTAACTCAACCTAACATGACGAGACCTGCATTGCTGCACTCCCCAGAGGCAAGCACAATATATTAGAGGAGAGTAGAATGCAGAAATTCATAGAGATGCAGTGTACAGTACAAAATTCAGAGCAAACCTTCCCTTTCCTATCCAAACGAAGCATGAACGAACGTAATCGAACTGAACATTTAGTGCCGAGGACACCTTTTCCGGTTTCCTTAATGCCATCCGTATCATACTAGAGGACAGAGAAGCGCAGAAATTCACCGAGGAGCTGTACATAGCACAAAAGTCTAAGCCTTCCTATCTTATCCTAGCTAATCGTGACAAAACCAAACGTAACCTAGCTTTACCTAACGTATCGCAAACACTACTGCTTGTCTCCGCAGAATCAAGCAGAACATAGTAGAGGACAGTTGCGCACATAAATCCATAGAATCGAATTGTATAATAGAAGAGTCAAAGCTGTCCAAACCTAACCCAAACTAACATTACCTAGCCAAACGTATCCTAACCCAAAATAACGTGCCGCGACCTCTATTGCTGGACTCGCCATTGCCTAGCAGAGTACAGTAGGGCACAGTAGGGCGCAGGAATACGCCGGATACGAGTGTATAGGACGACGGTCGAAGCTATCTTAACCGAACCAAATGCAACCTAACATTTCCAAACGTCACCTATTTCAACCTTACGTGCCGAGACCACTATTGCTGACCTCCACGGAGCCAAGCAGTACATACCAGAGCAACGTGGAGTGCAGAAATTCACTGAGTAGCAGTTTATGCCACAAAAGCCAAAGCTATCATCTGCTAACCTATCCAAGGGTTACATATCCAAACACAACGTAATGCACCCTATAGTGGCGAGACCACTATTGCTGTCCATCGCAGAGAAAAGCAGAGTATAGTAGAAAAGGGTAGGGAGCTGGAATCAGCCGCAATGTAGTGTACAGCACAAAAGTCGAAGGTACCCAAACCACATCTTAGCTAACCTATCCAAACCAAACGTAGCCTAACACAAGATAACGTGCCGAGACCACTATTGCTGGCCTCCCTAGGTCCAACCAGAACATACTAGAGTGCGGTAGATAGCAGAAACGAGCCGAATAGCAGTGTGTAGCAAAGAAGTCAAGGTTACCCTGTCCTAACCTAACGAAGCGTAACGTAGCCAAACGTAACATAACTCAACCTTACGTGCCGAAACCGCTGTGGGTGGTCTAACTTGAACCAAGCAGGACATATTAGAGCAAAGTAGCAGGCAGGAAACCGGCGAATAGGAGTGTATAGGGCATAAGTCGAAGCTATACTAGGTAAACCTAAACACACCTACCCTAACCAAACGTAACATAGCAAAACCTAACCTGCCGAGTGCTCTATTGCCGGCCTCCTCAGCTCCAAGCAGTGCATATGTGAGGGGAGTAGTGCGCTGAGGTCCATAGAATGACCGTGTGTAGCTCGAAAGTCAAAGATATCCTAACCTAACCCAAACGAACGTAACATAACCAAACATAACCAAACACAATCTAACGTGCCCAGACCGCTATTACTGACCTCCGACAGCAAATCAGAATATGTTAGGTCGCAGTAGAGCGTAGAGGTACACCGAACAGCAGTGTACAGCACAAAAGTAATAGATATCTTAACCTAACAAAACCAAACGCACCAAACCCAACCTAACGCAACGTAACTCAACCTAACGTGCCTAGACCACTACCGCTGACGTCCCCAGAGCAATGCAAAATATACTAGAGCACGGTCGAATATCTTCGTCGATGCCCTGCCGAATTTTAGTTGAAAATGTCAATAAAATTTTACTTTCCAGTCAGATTCTATTGCATTGCGATGGCTATAGAGCGCCAATAGAATCTTTCCTCCTGCATTGTGAAGAAAAGCTTGCTCGCCACGATATTAGTCGAAAATGTCAACAAAATTGAACTTCCAGTCAGATTCTATTGCAATGCAATGGCTATAGCACGCCCATGGAATCTTTCCTCCTTATTTATGCAGAAAAGTTTGCTCACCACGATTACGCTCGGCTTGTCTCTGGGCGTGCCAGCAGTAGCGGTCTCGGCACGTAAGGTTGTGTTATGATACGATTGGTTATGTTATGTTGGCTTGGGTCAGGTTTGGATAGCCATGACTTTCCTGTTGTATGCTGTTATTCCGTGGAATTCGGCGCTTTATTGTGCTCTACAATACTATGCTCGAATGTTGGGAGGCGAGCAATTGTGGTCGCGGTACGTTACTTCTAGTTATGTTACGTTCGGTTACGTTACGATTTGTCAGGTTGAGAAAAGATGGCTTTAACTTTTGTGCTATACACTGATCTTTGGCGGAAATCTGCATTCCACAGTGCTCTAGTATGCCCTGCTTTGCCCTCGAGAGGTAACATATAGTGGTGTAGGTACGTTAGGTTGGGTTATGCCCGTATGGATATCATACGCATGATCAGTTTATGATAGGATAACTCTAACTGTTGCGCAATACACTGCTATTCGGTGTATTCCTGCACTGTTTGCTGCTCTAGTATACTCTGATGGAATCTGGGGAGACCTGCAATAGAGGCCGCGGCATGATTGGTTGTGTTGGGTTACATTTGGTTAGGTTAGGTCAGGTTACGTTTGGTTGCGATGGCTTTCACTTTTGTGTTACACAATGTTGTTCGACCGATCACTGCACTCTACTGTGATGTAAAATGGTCTGCATGGCTCTGTGGAGGCCAGAAACAGATGTATCGTCACGTTAGGATTAGTTGTTCTATATCCTGTTGGGTTAGGTTAGGTCTGGTTTGTTTCGAATATCCTTCACCTTTGTGCTGTACATCACTACTTGGAGGCTTTCTGCGCTTCACTTGGCTCTACCATACCCTGGACGACTAAGGGTGGCCAGTAATGGTGGTCTCGGCACGATAACTTGTGCTAGGCTGCGTATGGTCTCATTAAGTTAGTTTGGGTTAGGTTTGGATAGATTTGTCTTTCGTGGTGTACGCTGATCTTCAGTGGATGTCTGCACTGTTCTATGCTCTACTATATCCTGCTTGGCCGTTGGGAGTCCAGCAATAGTGGCCGAGGCACGTTAGGCTGAGTTAGGTTACGTTTGGCCCGGTTAGGACAGTATAGCTTTGACTTTCTTGCTCTAGACTGCAACACGAGTGATTTCTACGCTCTACGGTGCTCTATTGAGTTCTGCTTGGCTCTGGGAATGCCATCAATAGTGGTCTCGGCACGGTCGGTTGAGTTACGTTACGTTCCGCTTGGCTAGGTTGGGCTAGGTTTTGTTAGGGTAGCTGCGACTTTTGTGCTATACACTGCCATTGGGTTGATATCTGCGCTCTGGGTTGCTCAGCTAGCATCCGCTTACCTCTGCGGCGGCCAGTAATGGTGGTCGTGGCACGTTTGCTTGAGTTATGTTACGTGTGGTTATGTCACGATTTGTTAGGTTAGGAAAGGATGGATTAAACTTTTGAGCCATTCACTGCTATTCGGCGGGCCTCTGCGCTCAACTGTGCTCTAGTATGCTATGCTTCGTAATAGGGAGGTCAGGAATTGAGTTGTAGGCTCGTCAGGTTGTGTTACGCTCGTTTGGTTATGTCACACTTGATGTGGCTATGATAGGATAACTTTGACTTTTGTGCAATACACTGCTGTGCGGTGTTTTTCTGCGCTCCTGGTTGCTCTGCCCAACTCTGCTAGACTCTGGGGAGACCAGCAATAGCGGCCGTGGCACGATTGGTTGAGTTATGTTGCATTTGGTTAGGTTAGATTATGCTACGTTTGGCTAGGTTTGCTTCGGCTTTTGTGTTACACATTGCTACCCGGTGGATTAATGCACTCTACTGTGCTGTATTATGTTCTGCTCTGCTCTGGAGAAGCCAGCAATGGATGTCGCGTCTCGATACGTTTGGCTATCCTACGTTCGATTATGATAGGTTAGGTGAGGTTAGGTACGGATATCTTTCACTTATGTGCTCTACACTGCAATTTGGTGACATTCTGCGCTATGATGTGCTCCAGTATATTCCGCTCGGCCCTTGAGAGCCCGGAAATAATGGTCACATTACGTGGAGATATGGTATGAATGGTTAGGCTATGTTGGTCTGGGTTAGGTTTGGGTAGCTTCGGCTCTTCTGATATGCACTACGATACTATGGATTTCTGAGCTCTACTATCCACTAACATGTTCTGCTTGACTCTGTGGATGCAGTCAATCGTTGTCGCGGCACGTCAGGTTATGTTATGTTGCATTTGGTAGTGTTAACTTTGGCTAGGCCAGGAGCTGCTGGCGTCGACTATTGTGATATATACTGCCATTCGGTGGATTTCTGCGCTCAACTCCCCTCAAATATGTTCTGCATGGCTCCAGTGAAATCAGCAATAGTTGTGTCTGCACGTTAGGCTGAGTTATGTTTCGTTTGGTTACGACACGTTTGGCCCGATTCTAATTGGATAGCTGGGGCTTTAGAGCTATACACTGCTATGCGGTTGATTTTCGCGCTCTACATTGCTGTAATATGCTCCGCTTGGCTCTGGGGTGGCCAGCAACACTAACCTCCGCACCACATTTTGAGTTACGGTACGTTCGGGTAGGTTAGGATAGGACACGTAGGGCTAGCATTTCGTCCACCTTTGTGCTATACAAGGCAATGTGGTGTATTACTGCGCTCTGCTGCGCTCTAGAATATTGCTTTTGGCACTGGGGATGCTAGAAATAGTGGTCTCGGCAAGTTAGGTTTCGTTGAGCTACGTTCGGTTGTGTTACGTATGGCAACGTTAGGGTAGGTTAGCGTCGACTATTGTGCTATGCGCTGCGATTCTACTGACTTCTGCTCTCTTCTGTGTTCTAATATGTTCAGCATTTATGGGATTCGCACGCTAGGTTGAGATACGTAACGGTTGGTTATGTTACGTTTGGTTAGGTTAGGGTGCGATAGCTTTGACTCTTATGCTACACACCGCGTTTCGGTGGACTTATGCGCACTGAATTGCCCTAATATGTTCTGATTGGCAATGGGGAGGGCAGCAAATGTGGTCTCGGCACGTAAGTGTGAGCTAGGTTAC
This sequence comes from Eufriesea mexicana, assembly GCF_001483705.2. Taxonomy (NCBI): domain Eukaryota; kingdom Metazoa; phylum Arthropoda; class Insecta; order Hymenoptera; family Apidae; genus Eufriesea; species Eufriesea mexicana. The sequence goes on along the minus strand of NW_016909526.1, from coordinate 99,883 downwards.
GTTTGGATACGATACGTTTGATCAGGTTAGGACAGAGTAGCTTTGACTTGTGTACTACACACAGCTAGGCCGATGATTTCTGCGCTCTACTGTGGTCTGGTATATTCTGCTTGACTCTGGCGAGACCAGCAATCGTGTCCTCGGCACGTTAGGTTGAGCTAGGTGACGCTTGGCTTGTCTAGGTTGGGTTAGGTTCGGTTTGGGCAGCTTTGCCTTTCGTGGTACAATCGGTTGTCAGATGGATTTCTGCGCTCCTCTGTGCTCTTGTACGTTCCGCTTGGCTCTGGAGGGTCAGCAATTGTGGTCGTGGCGCGACAGGTTATGCTATGCTACGTACGTTAATGACACGATTGGGTAGGTAGGATTGGGTAGCTTTGTCATTTGTGCTGTGCATTAATACTCGGAGGATTTCTACGACCTACATTGGTCTACAATGCTCTGTTCGACTCTGGGGAGGCCAATAATTGTGGCCTCAGCACGACATGTTGAGCTATGCTCCGTTTGGTTAGGTTATGCTGGACTCGGTTAGGTTACAATAGCTTTGCCTTTCGTGGTATAATTTGCTGTACGGTCGATTTCAGCGCTGCTCCGTGCTCTAGCGTGTTCTGCTTGATTCTCGCGGGGCTAGCAATTGTGGACGCGGCACGTTAGGTCTTGTTAGGATACGTTAGGTTGAGTTAGGTTACGTTGCGTTAGGACCGGCTAGCTTTGGCTTTCGCGTTGTAAACTGTTGTTAGGTGGAATTCTGCGCTCGACTGTGATTTCCTATACTCTGCTCGCGTCTGGGGAGCCCAGCAATAGTGATCGCGGCACGTTAGGTTAGGTTATATACCGCTTGGTTGTGTTAGGTTACGTTGTGTAAGGCTACGGTAGCTATTTCTTTGTGCTACACACTGCTATTGTATGGACTTCTGCGCTCTTCTTTGCGCTATCACACTCTGCCTGTCTCCGCTGACGCCAGAAGTAGTGCTGCCGGCAGGTTAGGTTGAGTTATTTTACGTATAATCAGGTAAGGTTAGGTTAAGTTTGATAGGATATTTATGACTCTTGTGATCGACTGCTGTTCGGAAGATTTCAGCGTTCTACATTGCTATGATACACCTTGCTCGACTCTAGGGAGGGCTGCAATGTTGGTCTCGGCACGTTAGGTTGTCTAATGTTACGTGTGTGTATGTCACGAATGGTTAAGTTAGTAGAGGATTGCTTTGCCTTTTGTGCTGTACACTGTTACTCGGTGAATTCATGCGCTCTACTGCTCTCTAATATGATCAGTTTGACCCTGGAGAGGGCAGCAATTGTGGTATCGGCACGTTACGATTAGTTAGTCTACGTTTGATTGGGTTACGTTAGGTATGGTTAGGTAAGGATATCTTTGACTTTTGTGCTTTGCACTGCAATGTGGCGGACTTATGCGGACTGCTGTGCTCTGGTATATTCTGATAGGCACTGGAGAGGACAGAAATAGTGGTCTTGGCACGTTAAGTTAAGTTAGGTTTCGTTTGGTTATATTATGTGTGCATAGGTTAGCCTGGGATAGCTTTGGCTTTCGCGGTATAAACCGCCTTTCGGTGGATTTCAGCGTTCTGCTCTGTTGTAATATTCTCTGCTCTGCTCTGTGGAGGGCAGAGATAGTGGCCGCGGCACATTCGTTTGTATTAGGTCACGTTTGGATATGTTAGGACAGGATAGCTATGTATCTTGAACTGTACACTGCCTTTCGTTGGATTTCAGAGCCCTGCTGTGATCTAATATTCCATGCTTTGCTCTGGGAATTCCAGAAATAATGGTCGCGGCGCGTTAGGCTGTGTCAGGTTAAGCTTGGCTAGGTTAGGCATGTTTGGGATGAGTTAGGTTATCTTTGACGTTCGTGCTATACACTGCGGTTCTATGGACCTGAGTGCTCCACTGTGCTCTATCATATTCTGCTTGCCTCTGGGCAAGCCAGTAATAGTGGTCGCGGCACGTTATGCCTAGTTATTCTAAGTTCGGGCAGCTTAGGTTAGGCCTGATTAAGTTAGGGTATGTACGACTTTTGTGCTATACATTGCTGTTTGGCGTCTTTCTGCTCCCTACTTTGCTCCACCAGACTCTGCTCGGCTCTGGGGAGCCCTGCAATAGCGGTCGTGGCACGACAGGCTTTGTTAGGCTACATTTGGTAATATCACGACTGGTTAGGTTAGGGGAGGGTAGCTGTGGCTTTTGTGCTGTACACCGCTATTCGGAGGATTTCCACGCTCTGCACTCTACTGAACTCTGCTCGCCTCATGGTAGGCCTGTAGTAGATTTCTCGTCACGATAGGTCGGGTTAGGATACGTTTGCTTAGGGTATATTAGCATGGGTTAGTTTTGGATAGCTTTGACTTTCGTCGTGTAAACTGCTTTTCGGCGGACTTTTGCGATCTACTGTGCTCTAGTATGTTCTGCTTGGCTCTGAGGAGGCTAGCAATAGTGGTCTCGTCACGTTAGGATGAGTTAAGCAACGTTCGCTTATGACGCGTTTCGCTATGTTAGGATCGGGTAACTTCGACTATTGAGCTATGCACTGCGATTGTATAGACTCCTGCGCTCTACTCTCCCCTAAATTGATCCGCTTTTCTCTGCAGAGGCCAGGAATGGTGGTCGCTGCACGTTTGGCTGAGTTATGTTACGTTTGGATATGTAAGGTCCAATGTTTGATTACGTTGGTTTTGACGTTTGTTCTATACACTGCTCTTCGGTGGATTTCTGAGCTCTACAATGATATACTATGCTCTGCCCATCTCTCGGGAGACCAGCAATAGTGGTAGAGGTACGATACTTTCAGTTGTGTTACGTTTGGTTATTTCAAGTTTCGTTGTGTTAGGAAACAGTAGCTTGAACTTTTGTGCTATACACTGCTGTATGGTGTATTTCTGCTCTCCACTGTGCTCTAGTATGTTCTGCTTTGCTCTGGGAGCTCAGTAATTGTGGTCAAGGCACGCTAGTCTGCGTTACCATGCGTTAGGTTTTGCTACGTTTGGTTACGTTAGACTAGGGTAGCTTAGACTTTTGTGCTGTAAACCGATATTCGGTGGATTTCAGCGTTCATCGCTGCTCTACTATAACATACTCGGCTCTGGGGGGCCAGCAATTGCGGTCGCGAAGCGATAGGTTGAGCTATGTCACGTACGGTTAGGTACGGTTAGCTTGGTTAGGAGGTTATAGATCTGACCTCTGTGCTATACACTGCTATACGGCGGACTTCAGCGCTCTACAGTGCTCTAGTGCGATCAGCTTGGCAGCGGAAAGCGCAGAAAGAGCGGAATCTGCCCGCTATGTTCAGTTACGTTACGTTGGGTTAGGTTTTTTTAGGCTAAGTGTGGTCAGGGTACATCCTACTTTTGTGCTGTGCACTGCTGTTCGGTGTATTTCTGCGCTTTACTGTGCTCTAGTATGTACCGCTTGACCCTGGAGAGAGCAGCAATAGTGGCCTCGGCACGTTAGGTTGAGTGAGATTGCGTTCGGTTATGTTACGTTTGGTTATGTTAGGATATGATAGCTTAGACTTTTATGCTATTCACTGCTATTCGGTGGATTTCTGCGCTCTACGTTTCTTTACTATACTGTCCTCGGCACTGGAGAGGCCAGCAATACTAATCGTGGCACGATGGGTTTTGCTGTGCGGGGTTTGTTAATATTTCGATTGTTTATGTTTGGTCAGTATAGCTTTGACTCTTATGCTAAACACCACCCTTCGGTGGACCTTTGCGCTAGGATAGCTTTGACTTTTGTGCTATACGCTGCTATCCGTTTGATTTCTGCGCTCTACTCTGCTCTAATATGTTCTGCTTTGCTCTGTGTAGATCAGCAACTGTGGCATGGGCACGTTGGGTTTTGTTAGGTTACGTTCGGTTAGGTCAGGTTAGGTTATGTTTTGTTAGTATGGCTTTGACATTTGCGCTTCACACCGCTATTCTTTAGATACCTGCGCTCTGCGTTGCTCTACTATCATCCGCTTGTCTCTGGAGAGGCTTGCAATTGTTGTCCTGGCACGTTTGGCTGAGTTATATTACGTTAGGCTAATTATGGTTTGGCTAGATTTAGATAGGGTAGCTTTGACTGTTGTGCTATACACTAATATTCGGTGAATTTCTGTGCTCTACTGCGCTCTAATATTCACTGCTTAGCGATGGGATGTCCATCAATACCTGGATAGGCACGTTAGGCTTGCAATGGTTACGTTTGGTTATGTTAGAATGTCTTCTACTTGTCTGCTTTACACTTCAATGCGCCGGATTTCTGCGCTCTAATGCGCTTTACTATATTCTGCTTGGCTCCGGGGTGCTCAGCAACAGTGGTCTAGGCACGTTAGGTTGTGATAGGTTACGGTAGATTATATTACGTTTGGTCGGGTTAGGCAATGTTAGCTTTGACTTTTCAGCTTTACACTGCCATCCGGTGGATTTCCTCGCTCTTCTGTTATCTAATATTCTCTACTTTGCTCTAGGGAGGCCATAAATGCTGTCCGCTGCGCGTTACGCTTAGTTAGGTTACGATTGGTTGTGTTACGTTTGTTTACGATAGGATAGGATACCTTTGACGTTTGCGCTGTACACTTCTATTCGGCAGATTTCACTGCTGTTCGTTGCTCTCCTATAACCTACTCGACTCTGGGGTGTCCAGCAACGGCGTTCATGGCAGGATAGGTTTAGCCTTGTTACGCATTTTTATGTTGCGTTTGGCTAAGTTAGTAGAGGATTGCTATGACTTTAGTGCTATAGTTTGCTATTAGTCGGATTCCTGCGCCATAGAGTGCTCTAATGCCTTCAACTTGGCTCTGGCAGTGCCAGCTATAGTGGCCTCTGCACGTTAGGTTGGGCCATGTTACGTTTGGTTACGTTACTATTGTCTATGTTCGGAGATGATAGCTTTGACCTGAGTGCTATAGTCTGTTATTAGGTCGATTTCTGCGCCCTACAGTTCTCTACCCTTATTAGCTTGGCTCTGGGAAGGCAAGCAGTAGTGGCCTCGGCACGATAGGGTGAGCCATGTTACGTTTGATCATGTTCCGATTGGTTATGTTAGAAGAGGCTACCTTTGAAGTTAGTGGTGTAGTCTGCTATTAGTTGGATTTCTGTGCCCTACATTGCTCTAATGTTTACAGCTTTCCTCTGGGGAGGTCAGAAATAGTGGTCTCGGCACATTATGTTGTATCAGGTTAGGTCCGGTTAGGTTGGATTAGGGTGAGGTAGGTCAGGTTATCTTTCTTTTTTGTGCTGTATAATGCTATTCGGCGGACTTCTGCCCTCTGGGTGGGGGGCAGAAGTGATAGTTTCGGCACTTTGGGTTGAGTTATGCTATGTTTGGCATTGTTCTTTTGTATGGGATAGGCCTATGCATTCTCGACTTTTCTGATATACGCAGCGATTCTACGGATTCCTGCGTTCTACTCTCCACTAATGTATTTTGTTTGGCGCTGTGGAGGACAGCAATATTGGTTGCCACTTGTTTGGTTGAGTTATGTTACGTTCGTTTATGTTACGGTTGGTTAGGTTAATGGAGGATACGTTTGACTTTAGTGCTATAGTCTGGTCTTAGGTAGACGCCTGCGCCCTACGGAGCTCTATTGTTTTCAGCTTGGCTCTGGGCAGAAAGCAATAGTAGTCTCGGCACGTTAGATGGAGTTGTGCTACATGTGGTTATGTTAAGGTTGATTATGTTAGGAGAGTATAGCTATGACTTTAGTGTTATAGTCTGCTATTAGGTGGATTTCTGCGAACTACATTGCTCAAATATTTTCAGCTTCGCTCTGTGAAGGCCAGCAATGGTGGTTTCAGCAAGTTATGTTGAGTCAGTTTGCGTTCGGTAAGGCTGGGTTTGGCTAAATTTGGCTAGGATAGCTTTAACTTTTGTGCTGTACAGTGCTATTGGGTGGAGCTGTGCTCTCTACTCTGCTGTAGTACGTCCTCCTTAGCTGTGGGGGCAGCAATAGTGCTTTCGGCATGTTAGGTTGTGTTTGGTTGCGTTTGGTGGTGTTACGATTCGTTAGGTTAGGATATGGTACCATTGACTTTTGCGCTACATAATCCATTTCTGTGGATTTTTCCGCTTCACTGTGACGTAATATGCTCTGCTTTGCTCTGAAAAGGCCAGGAGTTGCGGCCGCGTCATTTCTGGTTGTGTCAGGTTACGTTTGGTTAGTTTACGTTAGCTTGTGTAAGATTTGTGTAGTTCTGATTTTTCAGCTGTACACTACGATTCTATGGATTGCTGCGCCCTAGTCTTCTCTAATATGTGCTGCTTGGCCATGGGGAGGCCAGTAATAGTGTTCTCTGCACGACAGGATTCGTTAGGCTGCGGTTGGTCATATTATATTTAGATACGTGGGAATAGGTTAGCTTTGTCTTTTGCGCTAAGCGCTGCCATTCGTTGAACTTCTACGCCCTACGTTGCACTACTATATTCTGCTTGGACATGGGGTGTCCAGCAATAGCCTTCGTGGCACGTCATGTTGCGCTAGGGTATGTATGGTTAAGCTGTGTTTGCTTCGGTATGGCTTTGGTCACTTGGACTCCTCTGATGTACACCGCGATTCTACGGATTTCTGCGTTCTGCTATCCACTAGCATCATCTGCTCGGTTCTGTGGATGCGAGCAATCGTACTCGCGGAACGTTAAGCTGTGATATGTTACCTTACGTTGTATTACGGTGGGCTATGCTTGGTGGTGATAGCGTTGACCTTTCTGCTATACACTTCTATTCGGTGGATTACTGCACTGCACTGCGCTCTAGCACATTCAGCTCGGCTCTGCAAACGACAGCAATAGTGGTATCGGCACGTTATGTTGTGTTAGGATACGTTTGGCTTGGTTCGGTTAGGTTATCCATGACTATTGCGCCATACTCTGCCTTTCGGCGGATTGCGGCACTCTACTGCGCTCTAGTATATTCTGCTCGGCTATGGGGAGGCAGGCGGCAGTGCTTTCGGCACGTTAGGCTGAGATATGTTGCGTTAGGTGATGTCACGTTTGGATAGCTTAGGATGGAATATCGTCGACTTTTGAGCTGTACACTGTTATTCGGCGAATTTCTGCGTTCATATCTACTACACTATGCACTACTCGACACTGGAAAGGCCAGAAATGGCGATCGTGGTACGATAGGTTGAGATAGGCTACGCTTGGTTAGGTTAGGTTTGGTTAGCTTTGGTTATGGTGGCTTCGACTTTTGTGTTATACACAGTTGTTCAGTGAATTTCTGCTCTCCGCTGTGTTCTAACATGATCAGCTTGGATCTGGAAGGCGAGCAATGTCTATATCTGCATGATATATAGAGTTAGGCTACGCTTGGTTAGGTTAGCTTTAATCATGTTATGTTAGGATATCTTTGGTTTTTGTGCATTACACAGCAATACGGAGGATTTCTGCTCTCTACTGCGCTCTAGTATATCCTCCTTGGATCTGCGATGGTGAGCAGTAGCGGTATCGGCATGTTATATTGGGTCAGGCAAGGTTTGGTTTATTGTGTTTGGCGAAGTTTGGTTAGCACAGCCTTGACTTTCGTGCTATATACTGCTTTCGTTGGTTTTCTGTGCTCTAATGTGGTCTAATATGCTCTGCATTGCTCTGAGGTGCCAGAAATTGTGTCAGCGCCGCGTTAGTTTGTGTTATGTTACATTTGGTTATGCTTGGTCGGGATAGCTTTCGTCATGATAGCCTTGGCCTTGGTGCTATACACTGCAATTCGGTGGACTTCTGCGCTCTAGAGTGCCCTAGTATGTCCAGCTCGACACCGGGAATGCCAGAAATAGTGGCCTCGGCGCGTTATGTTGAGTTGGGTTACGAACGGGTAGCTTAGGTTAGGCTAAATTTGGATACGATAGCTT